>NW_025814048.1:301507-603014 GCF_018902025.1 Drosophila willistoni
TCCAACCATGTCTACAGCCGAAATGGCCTAAATTATGTACAGCTAAAGAATGTAAAATAGTGTGACCGCATATTGTCAATGAAAGACCACAAAATAAAATTTGATTGAATATTAATTGGTATTATTGTATAATAGAGTATAAAAGAATAGTAGTAGTTCATATTTAAATGTGTTCGGCAAGGTTTAAACTGCGTCTTGACTATATCTATAGACTAAGTACAAACTTTCAGGCATTCGTAAGTAAATTAGTCTGATTAAGCTGAATGATCCATTACACAGACTTCAAACAAGCTAGCTTTATCTTGTCGAGAGAAAATAGTGTGGCTGCATATTGTAAAGATTAATATTCAATACTTGGTAAAAGATTTAAGCTTATTACGAAATCTATAGTACAATTTATTACTTTTCAAGTTGCATAATTTGTAGAAGAATACAAGAATAGTGTGGGTCCTTATTGCTAATGATGGAATACCAAAATCAAATAATTGGTTGACTACGATTATTTGCAATATCAGCAAGAGATGGATTAAGTGAAAACGATTGGTTTTAGCTTCTTATTTTGACTGAATTTCCACAAACCACAACAACACTGGCCAACACTGTCTCCCATGTGTATATGTCGATGAAAGTGCAGTCAACCCATTGCACCCACTCTTTTTCTCTCTCTCTCTCGCTCTCTTAAACACTGTAGATACATGGCACATGTTGACGTCATTAAACAGACATTCATCATTTGTCGAGTCAGTGGGAAATAAAGCCATTACCATGCTCCATGCCATATGTATATATGTATGTATGTATTGGATGGGGGTACATGTGCGTTTATGTAGGAGTTCCTGTTGGCTTATCGATATGCCAAGTTAATAATTAAAATCGCAAAATGCGTTAAAAGTCTATCAGTTTAATTGCCGTTCGTGGCTACACAACTATCAGCAGGCGTTCGTTGTCACCCATCAATGCAACGAGCGGAGGTTGATGTCAATGACACTCTGATGAACTACATTACCCTGGTTCTGTATCCTGCATCCTGCATCCTGTATTCCGGTCTGCTCCATCCATCCAGAATCTCCTGCTACTGATGCCACATTGATATGCAATTAACAGCAACCTAGGGAAAACATTTTCGGGGGGTTAGGGAAGAGAAGACAATTGACGCACTGGGAATTTATTCTATGGGCGCTTGCATTTTTTATGATTAAATGATAGTTGAAGTCTGCCATTCTACCCATCGTTTTTCTTCTTGTTTTGTCTGTCCCCTGTGAAATTGTGCTGCGACAGCCAGTCAGCCAACGATCCACGGTACAATAATTGAACAATTGGCAGCTGTCAGTACCCCATTCCCAGTTCAATCCGGAGATAGAGGCAAAGAGAGAAAGAGAGCCAAGAGTAGGACAATGCCAATTGCCAATTGCCAACTGAACAAAAAAATATATATACATACATGCACTGCAGCTGCTTTAAAGGATTAAAGTATTATTAAGGCCGATTTGAATAGTGAATGGATTTTAATTGGTTCTTTTAATGCCGAAAGCGATGGAAAAGGGTTAAGTTTTATGTATGATATTGATTTTGATTACACCTATTCATTGAATTTTTGTTTAAATTAAATAGTTACAGTTTTTATTATCCTGAACTAACTAGTCTCAATGTATAAACCAACATGGTTTACCATAAAACAACTCAAAGCCACTTATTTTTATGTAGCTCAAAATATTTGGACTCACAAATACATAGTTCCACAGCAGTTAAACTAATTGAAACAAATTCTTTAGTAATTTAACATGAATTAATTTCTTATATGTCTAACTAAGTTTTACAGTAAAGTTTTCAATATTTACACTGTATTTAGCGTGTTGCTCTAGCTTCACCACACATTGTAATTTATAGTCAAATTAAGCAATCATTACAATTATAAAAATAAATAAATATTTGCGTTTTATTTCTTAAATTCATAAATCGTATTGATTAAAGTTATTTACTTGTTATATTCACATATGATATACAAATATGTATCGATTATCTGAATACTTTCACATACTTTCTGCTCTCTTTCCATTTCATTTTATTTTAATTCCAAGTCTAAACTCTTAAAAGTTTCCAAAACTCTATGTGTCCAAAACTCTTAAAAGTTTGAATTCTGCATTATATTTTGTCGTTACCTTATGGTGTATGCATAAATCTGGAATTTCATACCTTAATTGTATAATTTTATTTGCAAAAGATCTTTCAAAGTAGATAATAACCAGAGCGCCGCAACTTTTTTAGTAACTCTTTCCTTACCTATAGCCATCAAAGTGGAAAAACGTTTTCTCTAAAAAGGCTAATGTTTGCGAAAGAACGGCCTGCAATCTTAGCTTCCTATGGTAGCTATATGATATAGTCACCCGATTTTTATCAAATTTCACTGTCACTGTTCGTGACTTTGCCATTTGTATGGAAGCTATATGATATAGTGATCGGATCCGGCTGAATCCGAGATATACAACCTGTGCACTAAATACAAGTCAAAATTTCAGCCCTGTAGATTTTACGGTCTAGGAGGAGTTTGCGCTGATCCAGATGGACGGACGGACGGACATGGCTATTTGAACTCGTCTCGTTGCTAATCAAGAATATATAAACAATATATGGTTGGATATGCTTCCTTCTATGCGTTGCACACTTCTGACCAAACCCTACCCTTTTTGCAAGGGATTAAAAAAAAAATACAAATAAATAAAAAAAACTTTGCATTACAAGTACGTCTTCGATAACACAGTAGAACGCAGAGAATAAAAATCTTAAAAGGCACTTCAAATTTAATTCCAATTCCAAAACATTTTAACAACGCAGCGGAATGTAATGCAGTAAAGTTTAATTTTTGATATTTCCAATGAAAAATGTTATACCTAGTTTGAAAACTAATAGCTTAAGGTTTTTACTTCCATTTTATAGTAAATTTCCATAAAATCGCTTACATTTTCAATTAATTCAATGCTAATCCTATATATAAAAATCGCTTCCCAATCATGTAACAATAAAGAGTCTCGTGTTAATTTGCCGTTTCTTTGTTGCCTTTTTTGTGTTGTGTTGTCCATATCTTAGTGTAATGGGAAAGATCTTTTATTCCGCCTTACTATTAAGCAAACACAAAGACAGCCAGTCAGTCAGAGAAAAAGAGACAGCGACAGAGAGAGGATGGCAATCATTAGAAATCCCAAGTTAAGCCGTGCCTAATTCCTCCTTCATTTCCGATCCACTCGAAAAAAGAAGAAAAACGCTATGCCTAAACGAGGCAACATGTCTTAATCGGCTATTCATATGGAAATGCATGGATTATTATTCAATTAGTTACGTTTTCAAATAGAAAACAAAATACAAAACAAGAAATAGAATACTCGCCAAATAAAACTAAAAAACCCAAATAGATGGTTAAACAAATGGAAAAAGAGGGAGAGAGCTAAATAGAGAAAAAAACGTATCCATGAGACGCAAAAAATATATATGTATGGATACATATCTAGTATAAATGGGCGACTAAGCAAAGTTGCCTCGCTTCAGTGAATTTTATTAATGAACTGTGGCCAAGATGTGGGGAAGGTAACTCGAGTATGTTCAGGTTTTGGCCACGGGAAACCAGCTAGAGAAATACACCTGCAAGCATTTCATGTTCATTATACATTGGCCCAGCCGGGCTACACACACACACACACACACCAACTACCATCTGACTTCCGCCACCCGCTGCCACCTTCACCTTTGCTTCGCACATACACACACACACTCACACTTGTTGTGTGTGAGTTTTGCTTTTATTTTTTTCGTATCTGTTGTATATCTCTTGCAAAAGCCACAGACCCAGCCCCAACCTCAGACCCCAGCTTCAACTTCAGCTTCAGTCGCTGTCTCGGCGGCAACGGCATAGTAAACGCAAATGGCCATGGGGAGCTCAGCTGAGGCTGGAACTGGAGCTGCTGCCTGATGCTAGTTCATTCATAAAAATCCCAAGCGCCAAATCCAGTTTAAGCCATGTCGAGCAAACCAGATTGTTTAAAAAGCAAACCGTGGAATCAAGCTCAAACCAAGATCATTATGGACACTGGCAACTAATTTATAAAACTTTTAAAATTGTTTTGCAAAATTTCAAATAAAATTTTCTTTTTCTTAAAAAATTTAATTATAAGTTTTTGGAATCCATTCCAATCTAGGTATTATATTGCAAAGTCTATTTAAAATATTAAAATAATATAAATGCTGAAAAGAATTAAGTATACATTCTTGAACACTTTTATCGGTCTCTTTGTCCAAGTCTTAGATTCTTGTATTTTATATACATAGATAACATATCCCAAAGTGTACTGGAAATCTCAGCTTCTTAGGAAATAGATTTAAAATCTTAATAATGCTAACCTTTTTTTCAATATTTGGAATAGTCACCCTGTTACTCTAATTTGCTTATGATTTCTTTTCTCTTCTATTGTGTAAGGTAATGGGTACTTTAAATTTACTCTAGTTAGTTCTTTTACCACTGTAAGAGCCAGGCGTCGGCGTCACCGTCGGCGGTTTTAGTTTGTGTGGGCAGACAGCGGATGTTGAACAAGAGCAACAACAAGACCAATAACAGCTACAACAGAGTCGTCAAAAGCTGCTGCCGTTGAGATGATGAGACTTGAGATCTTTAGTTTCTGAACCTGTTTCCGTTCATAAAGTATCTGATATATGTGTTTAAGTATGTATAACTTTTGGCCAGTTCAATTTTTTTCATTGTTGTTGTCTTCTGTCTGTTTATTGATTGAAGCTGTCCGCATATGCGTAGGCCGTGTGAAGAGTGACGTGGCGAGGAGTAGGGTGGGGTGAAGCAGATGGTGGGTTGTCAATTTCTGAGCAGGCAATTAATTATAACTGTTTGTGTCAGGCCATAAAACGGGTGGGTGTTAAAAATCCTCTCAAAGAATTGACTGACTTTGATTTTCTCCTCCTTTTTTGGTTGATCTCAAAATTTGAATAACAAAAACTGGAGAGCTGGAAGCTATACCAAGCAGTAGCCAGTAGATGATGGGGCGTGGGTCTGGCAGTTGGGCGGCCAATAGTTCGTATGGGCTTGGCTAGGCTAATCAGTGTACTCTTTGTTTAGGCTTACACACAACAGACAAGACACACACATGCTTCTTAAAGGTTGCCTTTCAACTCGCAGCTCATCATTCATTGAGTTTTTTAATGATTTTAATAATACTCTTGTTTGACTTTTAGCGGTTGTAAGTTTCTCAAGTACTAATCAATTAACGGCATGAAACATCAGTAGTAGCAGTAGTTTGGGAACGGAAAATGCCAGACAGCCCCACTGTGCCTTCGGCACACGCAATATCATGAAGTCCATTAAAATACATCCTACGAGTTGAAGCGATAGACAAAAGTCGAGCACAAGAGGGCCCAGTACCACTTACTCACAGTGGGTGGAGATATACCGTGTAATGAGAAAGATTAGTGGTATTATGAGATCGGCTAAATGTGATTCCACAATTTGCTAATGTGGATTCAATAGATTCAATAGGATACTCCGTAGAAGAGTTTCGCTCAGCTCTAATAAGCTTCAAAAATAAACAACCTTTTTCAGGACCACAATAATTATATTTAATTTAAAGTGCGTTATATTTTAATTTTTTTATAGTCGGATGGGTTTTGAAAAGTTTTATTAGTTCTTATCTTTAGCAATTACGTGACAGTTAACATAGGAGATTAATTAAGTCAAGTAATATAATAAAATAATTTAGAGACCAAATTATTTAGTAAGATAATATTTATAAATGAAATATATTTTTTTCTTTGATATTTCTCCTGGTGCAGGAGTGTTTCCTTTTTTTTTAAACTAGACACTATTCAAGTACCCAATCGGAACTTTATCTTGATATCAGTGTCATGTTAAGGAAACAAAAAGTTTTCATCATTGAGACTCCCCGAAATTCCAGTAAACAAGATAGAGATAGTGAAAGAACACCTTAGAATTGAAAATCATTCTATTGAAAATTGCTAAAGTCGATAGCACCCAACAACATTTTTTAAAGAAGTATATGCAATCTGCTTTTGTAAGTTTTCGTTGTTTTTGTTGTTGCGACCTTTCTCTCATCGTCTTTTGTTTTGATTTCGCATTTAGTTCACACAATTCATTTGATCTTGGCCTAGGCGATGGAATCAGTCTCAGTCGTCGTATACGTCTCAGTGACTTCAAGTGCCGGCAATGACTTGCTCTCGCAATTCCCACATAAATTATGTGCGAGCCCAAGTGTGACCAATAAACCAACTGTCCAGTCTAAAGACCAAAACGAAGACGAAGACCCATGGACTTGCAATGAAATATGCCTGGTAAAAATCTTTAAAGACGTCGCTTATTTTCTTTAGTCAACCGCAACCCTTTTTATACCATACACCCATAGGGTGAAATGGTATATTAAAGTCGCCAAAATGTATGTAACAGGCAGAAGGAAGCATCTCCGACCCCACAAAGTATATATATTCTTGATCAGGATCAACAACCGAGTCGATCTAGCCATGTCCGTCTGTCCGTCCGTCTGTCCGTCTGTCCGTCCGTCCGTCTGTCCGTCTGTCCGTCTGTCCGTATGAACACCTAGATCTCGGAGACTGTAAGAGCTAGAGCCACCAAATTTGGTATGTAGACTCGTGTAGTATGTAGAGTGATCAAGTTTATTTCAAATTTTTGCCACGCCCCTTTCCGCCCCCGCAATTTAAAAAAAGCGTTTATCTCAAAAACTATTCCAGCTAGAGACACCATATTTGGTATGTATATTCGCTTAGTAAATGCACACATTTTGTAAGTATTAAAATTTTGCCACGCCCTTTTCCGCCCCCGTAATTTCAAAAACTTGATTATCTCCCGTGTTTTTTTACCTTATGCAACCAAATTTGGCACACTTAAATTTAATACTAATATCTAGCAAAACACCAAATTTGATCAAAATCGGACAGAAAACAGTCGAGTTATGCATATAAACGTTTTTCCATAAGGCCGGAGTTGGCCGTTGGCTGGTGGGGGCGCTAGGGTGCTCGTATGATTGAGTGAGCGAGATACTAAGATATGCTTGTAAAAAGCATGTGAAAATGCATTTGTTTAATAAAGTTGAAATATTTGCTTTACTGGTGTATGGTATACCTAAGTCGGCGAGACGACTTACTTACTTCATTTTTCATTTTTACCAAATGTATGTCTACTAAATTGTTTTAACATGCCTCATACCATTTGCTATCTCGCTCACTCTACAAACACACAAACACTCTAGCGCCGCCACTAGCCAACGGCCAATTCTGCCCTTATGGATCGCGTAGCAAAATACGTTCATACGTATATTTTGTATGTTTCTAGTCCGATTTCAATCAAATTTGGTAGTTTGATAGAAATAGATAAGATTTATTAGTCTGCCAAATTTGATCGCGATGGTCAAAAAATTGCAAAAGCTAATCGGTTTTTTCTAAATTATGGAGGCGGAAGTGGGCGTGGCAACATATTAAAATATATGTGTTCTGCGCGCATACTAAGCCAATATACATACTAAATTTGGTGACTTTAGCTTTGTTAGTTTTCGAGAAAATCAGTTTTGTTTAATTTTCGGGGGCGGAAATGGGCGTGGCATAATTTTTAAATAGTCAATATCTGCGCGTCTATTAAGCTAACTTACATACCAAATTTAATGTCGGTAGCTGTCATAGTTTTTAAGAAAATCAGAGTTATGTAAATTCCGGGGGCGGAAGGGGGCGTGGCAAAAAGTTGGAACAATTATTTTCTGCCCGCTAACTAAACGAGTATATAAACCAAATTTGATGTTTCTATCTGCTATACTTTTTAAGAAAAACAGTTTTATGTAAATTCTGGGGGCGGAAGGGGGCGTGGCAAAAATTTGAAACAAACTCGATAAGCGTACATACTACACGAGACTGCATACCAAATTTGGTGGCTCTAGCTCTTATAGTCTCCGAGATCTAGGTGTTCATACGGACGGACGGACGGACGGACGGACGGACGGACGGACGGACGGACGGACGGACGGACGGACGGACAGACGGACATGGCTAGATCGACTCAGTTTTTGATCCTGATCAAGAATATATATACTTTGTGGGGTCGGAGATGCTTCCTTCTGCCTGTTACATACATTTTGGCGACTTTAATATACCATTTCACCCTATGGGTGTATGGTATAAAAATGAAGATTTCTTGCGGTAGTATGGTTTTCAGGACCCTATACCTAAGATTGTGTATGTGTGTGTTGAGGTGTTTGGGTGTGTTCTGCTTTTGATGCGGTCCTTAAGCAGGCGTAATCCTGTCAAAGTGTTATCGCTCTAACCCCATAGTAAAAAAAGGGAGAAAAACCACATCCCGCATACAGGCTAAACCATTTTTCTCTGACTTGCATGCAAATTTGTTTTTGGCTTTTGCACGCCTGATTTCCTGTCTTAGGCTACTTTTGACGGTGCTTTCGGATCGTTGTTGCTGACTTCGCTCACGAGTTTTTATGCTTAAATAAAAAAATATATCTACACTTAACACTTCTCACTCGTTTTCTTTTTTTCATGACTTTTGTATCGAACAAGTCATCAGCTGTGGCGTGTGAAAAAGGCAAATGTGGCAAAATGGCAGCCGCTTGTCGCCCATAAACTTGTACAAATATGCAAGCCGCTAAGAGAACGTGCCACCTCAGCCTCAACCCAATTCTCCCCCACCTGGCCAAAACTCATCCAACCTTGAGCTTCACCACACATTTTGCCATTTACTGTTTGCTTTGACACGTGTGTATGTAGCTTCATTTTGGTTGTGGGTTGAGGTTAAGATTGAAAGGTGTGTGGCTAGGCGGGGTCCTAATCGGGGGCGGGTCGTTGCTTACCTTTTGTTCCTCGATAGGTTCGCTTTTTGTTTGAACTGTGGTACTGTACTCCTGAGGCAGCTTTTGGTGGCAGTAGCTGCTACTGCTCCTGGCGGTCTGTGGTCTGATTGAAGGATTGTCTTGGCCAGTTTCCCATATGTGGTTGCATTCTCTTACACTTAATTTAAGTGCATTTATTTGAGCACAGCAAAATTATGATTGTTTAAATATTTAATCCATTCATAGAAGTCACAGGAGGACAAGGAATTCTACTGTGTAAATGTACCTCGATGAAAATTAACTTACAATTAATAAATTTTGGATAGATCCGGTAAAACGAGAACGGCAACAGAGCCTGATTATAACTGGTAATTGATAATCACTTATGAAATCGTCTGTGTTACTCCAAAGTAAAAATATATACATACGGTGAGAATTATAATAGTTTATAACTTTTAATAAAAACCTTACGTTTCATATTTTCATAATTTTTCATACTTTATACTGTATATAAACTCTCATAGATATGCAGTAAATTGGTTCAACCTTTTTTGTAATCCCTTGCTAAGATCTTTTAAGCCTTAAAGGGCAGGTAGCTTGAATCATTTTCGAGCACTGCCCGAATAAATAGAATTACAATGACAGCAATTTCAATTAATGAAGCCAAGCAGAAATATTTTACTTGGACTTAAATATGTAGGTAGTTGCCTAGTGATTTGATTTTTTTATATCTAAATATAATTTATTATTTGAAATCCTCATGTTAACTATTTCAATGATGCAATTCTAGGTTAAACAAAATTGTAAGAAACTTTTAACATATTTTACAAACAGAGATAACTTCATCACGTGTGTATTATCAAGGCAAAGCTCTTTCAATTTCCATGGCTCGTATATCATCCATGTATGTATATCAGCCAAGGAGAGGACACATTTTCAGTGAGTTCATGTTGTAATTAGCTCAGTTGGATACTAAAGCTATAGCTCATCTTTTGTTACTCTGTTGCGATGGAGGCAACATAACCAAAAGCTCATTAGTTGTCGTCTACTCGTATATATATTATACAACATGTAGCTGCTGTCAGGCATTGGCCTCCAATGCCAGCAGCAACATCAGCATGTTGCTGGTGTTCATGCAAAATAACGGAAAGTCATTCTGGTGGTGTTGGTCCTCTCCTTCATCTTCTCTTAACTACCTACTAAATGTGCTCATTTTTCAAATTTTATAGCTACTTAACAGCACATCAAACAATTTTCATTTTATTAACACAAAAACACGCGCAAACACACCACACACACATGAGGGGGGGGAAACGGCCTGGGTCTGGTGTAAGTCAATTTTCAGTTATATTTTGTGATACGTACATATACATTTGTATCTATAAATAATAATCCATGCTTCAATGAAGACAGACATAGACCTAGGAACAGGCGAATGAATGAAAATAATTCTATTTGGGGTAGCTAATTGAAAGCAGCAAATGGATATAGAGAGTAACATTTATATGGATCCAAATATGTAAAGAAGTTTTTCTGTTCGCAGTCTCACTCTCTTTATGCCCCAGAGGAACAACAACAGCCAAAGTCAAGCCGTGCCGGCATCAATAAATGATTTAACAAAAACAAAAAAAGAAAAAAAAATAAGGAAAAAACCCCCGCAAAGGTCATGAAAATATCTTCAGACAGACCAGTACTAGGAGGCAGAAGGCACAGAAAGATACGTAAAAGGAATGAGCTGGGGCGAAAAAGAGAGTGAAATACCCGCAGGGCATGTTGTTGAGAAATGTGCGGTTAAAAATAAAACAAAGCACAAGAAAAAAAAAACCCAAGGCAAAGAATTGTGCCACATGGGTGCACTACAGGCCGAGGCAGAGTCAGCCTCGGTCTTGATCCCTCTTGCTCTGTTGATGCTTGCCTAATTGAAGCCTGCAGTTCAAGTTGAAGGTGTCGCCTTTTGCCCATAAACATTTATCTGTTTCTTATTTATGATAGTCTCAAATACAAATATCAACACATAACTAATCTTTTCTCTCTGCTGCTATGGGTCTTCTAAGTCGGTTGATGCTGCCGGCTGCCGCCGGTTCGTTCAAGTGCCGCCCAAAACATATCGAATTGCCTGAGGTTGACATTAATTAGTCAATATTTTCTTTTTCTACTCATTGTTGAATTTTTTTCTTCTTCTTCTTCTTGAGTGTGGAATTGGATCACATTTTTGTGTTGTCCTTTTTTTTGTGTGTGTTTGTGTGTCAGTGTGAGATGTGTGTAGCTTGACCTGGACCCAAACCTCTGGCTCAACAAGGATACAGCGGAAGTATTTTTGTTTGCTTTTGCGGTATCCACTTGAAATTGTATCCTTTTTTTATTTTTTGGGGGAATAGACGGTAGTTTTTTTTCTTCCTCAAGAAGATTTAGATTGGTTTCATATTTCAGTTCTGATTTAAATCTTTTTCATTAGCCGGACAAGAAAAAAAGTATTTGTACATAAAGGA
Source organism: Drosophila willistoni (assembly GCF_018902025.1). Classification (NCBI taxonomy): domain Eukaryota; kingdom Metazoa; phylum Arthropoda; class Insecta; order Diptera; family Drosophilidae; genus Drosophila; species Drosophila willistoni. The sequence goes on from NW_025814048.1 coordinate 312,846, forward strand.
AGAAAGATTTAGATGTTTGTTGTTTTCTCGTTGCACCTCGCTTTCTATTCATTGCTAAACTGATACTTTGCCTATATTTTTACCACTGATATCCAATTTGAAATTAGTTGCTCACGAATCAATTAGGGATTTAATAAAACTAATAAATAATATTTAAAAACGTAGTCTCAAGCCTGAGAAACTTTAAAAGTGAAAAAAAAAAGAAGAAAAAAACAAGGTAGCGGAAGAAGAAGAGAAGGTGGTAAGCAAATATGTGTAAAAAAAAATGAAGTAAGTAAGTCGTCTCGCCGACTTAGGTATACCATACACCAGTAAAGCAAATATTTCAACTTTATTAAACAAATGCATTTTCACATGCTTTTTACAAGCATATCTTAGTATCTCGCTCACTCAATCATACGAGCACCCTAGCGCCCCCACCAGCCAACGGCCAACTCCGGCCTTATGGAAAAACGTTTATATGCATAACTCGACTGTTTTCTGTCCGATTTTGATCAAATTTGGTGTTTTGCTAGATATTAGTATTAAATTTAAGTGTGCCAAATTTGGTTGCATAAGGTAAAAAAACACGGGAGATAATCAAGTTTTTGAAATTACGGGGGCGGAAAAGGGCGTGGCAAAATTTTAATACTTACAAAATGTGTGCATTTACTAAGCGAATATACATACCAAATATGGTGTCTCTAGCTGGAATAGTTTTTGAGATAAACGCTTTTTTTAAATTGCGGGGGCGGAAAGGGGCGTGGCAAAAATTTGAAATAAACTTGATCACTCTACATACTACACGAGTCTACATACCAAATTTGGTGGCTCTAGCTCTTACAGTCTCCGAGATCTAGGTGTTCATACGGACAGACGGACAGACGGACAGACGGACGGACGGACAGACGGACAGACGGACGGACAGACGGACATGGCTAGATCGACTCGGTTGTTGATCCTGATCAAGAATATATATACTTTGTGGGGTCGGAGATGCTTCCTTCTGCCTGTTACATACATTTTGGCGACTTTAATATACCATTTCACCCTATGGGTGTATGGTATAATTAATTAAGTTCCTATATTATTGTATTCAGTCTTTTTATCTATTTTTATGTATAAATATAGGCGATAACTTCAGGCGATATTTACCGTAGATTTCTGGTCAATGTTTTAGTCTCCATTATAATTGGCAGTTCCTAGTCTTACAATTAGTTTCTTCAGGATATGTTTTTTGTTTAACCATAAGACATCCACACAATTATTCAAAATCCACTGCAATCATTTATGGTAATATCCTTGATAATGCCTTTAAGTCTTATACAATTCTTACACAATCAGCTTAGGCCTATTTTATTATGATTCTATCAAAAGAAGACAACGCTTAGAAAAAAGCCATAATCTTTTATCTTAAGTACAGCATTTCGGTACAGAAATTCTTAAGTCTGGTTAAAACCCAACAATTGCCGCTCCTTTTTCTATATGACTTTGGCCATAAATAGAATTTCTTAAGCCTATTCTAATTTTTAATTATATGCATATATTAATAACATACAATAATAATAATGGGGAAAAAAACTTCCAAACACACACTCAAGGAGAAGCCGGAAAGAGGCAGATTTTTAAAATTTTTTTCTAAGCACATAAATCCGCATTCGCATTGGCATACGCATCCGCGTCTACTCATCAACGCCTAGCCGCCAAAAGTTTTCCACTTTATAATCCTTCCCCCGGCTCGAACCGCACCCACTTGAAGTGTTTTCACTGGCTTGAAGGATTCAGCTGCTGCTTTTGGTTTCTGCTGCTACTGCTATTACTTTTGTGTATGTGGGATAAAACAGAGGAAAAGCCAGGAGCAGCATCAACAGCATCTCTCGCGCTTTTCATCATCGTCATAATCTGCAGAAGCAACATCAACAACTTGAAGTGATTTGTGTTTCGCTTTTTTCTTTTCTTTTTGCTTTCTTTTTTTGCTTTTCTGCTAGGCTTACCTGCTGTTGTGCTGCTTCTCCTTCTGCTTCTTCTTCTGGCAATATCCTTTGCTGCTGCTGGCAGTCTGCCTTTTTTACTTAATCACTTCACAAGGAGCTCGGGCACTTCCACACCGTCACAAGCTCTCACACACACTGACGCACATAAGCAAGACACGACTTTAATCTATTTTAATTAAAATTATAATTATTTAATACACAACTGAATCAGACGAGGAAACAGAAAAGAGCTAACCAGAAATCGCCTAAACTTTCTCGAGATGAGATAGAGAGAGACTTGTGATTTTCTCTCTAAACAAAACAGATGAAGAATGATTGAAGGCATATAGAAATTTGTGCAAAGCTATGGCTTCATTTATAATATCAAAGAAATGTCCCTACCCTACGCAGTTTCTTGACTACTTTTTAAGTCAAATGTTGTTTTAACTTTTGTGAAACCTCCATCTCATCACATAAATACATAACCTTAAAAAAAAATACTCTTTACTTTCTATGCCAAAAGAAACAATTCTGTAAATCACCTACACAAGCTTTTTTGGAATATAGTCTGAACAGATTTTCTTATTATTAAGAGCTTACTTAGGGCTGTAAATTAGGGGAAATGTAGAAACCAATAGAAATCACGATCTTTTTTTTTTCGCTGAGCGTTTCGGGCGGAATGCATCAAACACAACTAGAATTTTGAAACTAAACCTGTTCAAAAATTTAATTGATATACATATTTTAGTTGCAATGGGAAACGCTCTAGTTTGAGTCTTTGCAAACAGCGTCTTCATTTAATAATACCCTTTTTTGCGAAGGGTAAAGAAAAGTGCCTGTGACAGTGATATGCAAATCACAGTTCCCATGGAATGCGTACAACACATTTAAGCAACATGCTGCATAAAATTATACAATATCCTGTAAGTATGTAGAGATAGATGGATGGATGTAAGGACAGTCGAGAGGGGAAGATGAGGGCATTCACTTAAGTTAACTTTCGTTTGCTATTGCTGATGCTGTGCAAATTTGCGTTGGCAAATCTCTTTGCCGGCTTTTGTCGTCACCAAATTCCCTGAACATCATGTGTAGAATTCATTAAGGTGACTAAATACATTCAAAAAGAAATGAGGAAAAAGAACCTAACAAAAAGAAGAGCAAGAAAAAGGACGAAGAAAGCGGACGTAAAGGTAGGAGGAGGGTAGATTGTTGAGAAGTTGGCTGTTTCTCAAGCTGCGTGTAATTTGTAGCAACTGCGGCAGGTAAGGCGATGCCAAAAAGCGGCTGCTGATGTTGATGCTGCTGCTGCTGCAACAGCAACAGATATTAATTTCTTCTCTTGGCAAGGCAAAGGCAAAGTAACTTAAGCTTCAACTTGTAGCAAAGAAGATTGAGATACAGCCAAGGCATCATGCTCTATCTCACTCTCTCTCCCCTCCTTGAGACACCAACACCTTGAATGTTGCTGTTGCTGCTACCGCTGCCGCTGCCGATGTTGCTGCCGTGCACATTAATTCGTGGGAATTAATTATTCTCAGGCCTGTGACGATTCCCAAGACACTCGCACTCACTCACATACCGCCTGCCCTCCCGTCCCCACTCCCTAACTCCCTCTGTTTGTCAGTTCGTCACTTTGTGCTTGCGGTAAGGCAAACATTTTTCGTATCTGTATCTGCAGCACTTGACGCTCTCGTTCTCCCAACAAATATATACGTTAAGTATGTATGTATGTCTGTATATACAGGGTATATATAGGGAGCAAGTTTATATACTTCATATAGCAATTGCCATTCGTCTGTCAGTTGTTCTTCTTCCTTCTCCTCTTATTGTTCTCCTGGTTCTTGTTCTCGTTCTTCTTAAACGCAATTACAACAGTGCCTGCAAATCGCTTCATCTTTTTTTATAGCTTACCCTGCAATGACCATTTTGGGTTAGTCTTATTATCGTCTAGGCGCAATTCAGCTTTTAGTTCATTGCCAAAGCTCATTGGGGTGTGGAGTGGGAGGGTCATAACGAATCATTTGGTCAGCATTTCAACTTTAATTTTGGTTATACACTAAACATTTTGCTGTTTGCACAACTTAATTAATAAGCCAAAACAAATAGCAAATAACTATAAGTACACACACAAAACACAAACACACACACAGTCAGTTGGATGGATAGATGGGTAGTTATAGATAGATATAGGATACTTAATTAGAAAAATGCAGCAAAAATATTTAATTGAATACAAATTTCACTTATTTTCATATTTATGTATGGTTTATATCCATTATTATTATTTACTTATGTAAATTTCATTTGAAAAATATTTTGTTTATCAATAAAACACATGGAACTAATCAACGACGGAGTGGAAAATTCTATTAGTTCAATGTAATTTCCATTGCACATAGAAATTAAACAGACAATTGAAAACAACTCACACACACACACATTTTTACACCACTATTTATTAATATAAAGATAATGCCAAACTTTATATACAAAATAAATAAGTTTTTGGCGAATATTGCTCATAATCACTAAAAAATTTTCTTAACATGGACATAAATTAATGAGAATTTTTAACTAATTACTGAACTAAGTTGCAATGATGACTTCATTGATATATGGCATTTATTGAAATTTGTTTTTTTATTATCATTAATAGTTTCTTTCTAACTTAACTCACGTCTTACAATATTTAGTCGCAGCTACTGGATCATCCTAGTTTAACAAATTTTGTGCATCTTCAAGAGCAATTTCTAAAAGGAAGATAAATAGTGCAATATTCGATACTGATTTAGGATTTACCTCCCTAATAGTAACTTTTTACCTAATTTTCTTTTATAATTTCTGAAGCTTGAAGTTTTCTAAACTTTTCTTATTCATAGTGTTTGTTTTGCTTCGGTTTGTAGTCTTGTACTCTTTGTGTCATATGCATAGTTGTAAGTCTTGTGATGTCCGTATGCCTTCTATTTTCCCCTTTCTAAATTTTAGCATTATATCCCTAACTTATCACTTTATTTCGTACTCTATGTGTGATTCGTTTTTATTTTTTTTTTTTTTTTGCCACTTCACATTGCACAATTTATGAAGAATGGAATGAAGAGGAAAAAGTTGTCTAGAACATTTGATAATAGTTCGCGGCAAAAGCAGCAACAGCTTGTAAAAGAAATATAATTTCGCTTTTCTCAGTCCCTCTCCATCCATTCGCGTCTATGAAGTCTGATGATTTTAATGAGTGAATAATGTGAATCACCCCTCTTCAGTGCAACAGTTTTTCTGCTTAATATTTGTTTTCTTTCTTTTTTTTTCAAAATAACGACCTAGAAGGGGTCACAAATGCAACTTTCTTGCCATGTGGCGACCCCCCGCAACAAGAAAAAAGATTTTCCAAATGCGATTCAAGTTGGCGGGGTGCAGAATTTGTCATACAGAAAATTACAGAGAACTTGCCACAAGTTGGGCTTGGTTTCTTTTTCTCTCTTTCTACTCCAATTTTGTAATTGTAATATTTTAAATTTTTGTAATTGCCTTGGCTGACCACTTGAGGCCACTGAGAATGAGTTTTTGTATAAGAAAATTATGATTATTTTTCCTCCATTTTTTTTCTTCTTTTGTGTGTTACGTTGTTTCTCATACCGATTATGGATTTACACAAAAGTGACAAATTTTAGGAGGGTTGATGGGGTGAAGAAGGGAGGGTTGGGGAATGAACTGTAATGAGTCTAAAAGTTGAGTTTTTATTCTGGACCTAAAACACACAGAAAACATTTCTCAAGTGGCTTTGGCAACTGAAAATATCTTTCCACATTCCCCCCATAATCTGCCCCCACACTATGTCTATGTTTCTTCTGTTGAGGAGGTGGTAAAGAGTGGGAAGAAGAGGGTGAGGATTGTGACTGACTTGTATGACATTTTTTATGGCCTGTGCTGATGTTTTGACCCAGTAATTTAATGATGCTAAATGGCGTAGCATTTGATTGCCGGAACATGCGGGTGCACAGTTGCAATTGGTAAATGTATATGTGTATATGTGTCTTTCTCTTTGAGGGTGTGTGTGTGTCTGTGTGTCCGGGAAGTGTGAGAAAAAAAGTCAAGTGCAGCAAATGCCAGAAATTAAATGAGCTTTGAGTGTTAGAAGCCCCCTTGACAAGTCAAATTTTAATTGCCAAGCCAAAAGTGCACACATAAAAAAGGCGACTAAGAAATAAAAAGTGCCAAAAACGAAAAAAAAAAAACAGGAAACTCTATTACCCAAAGAAGACAGCAATTAATTCGACTAGTATTAAATGCTATTAGTTAATTTGCGTGAGAGTAAATTGATTCAATCTGAACTTAAGGAACCACTTCTTATTCAAAAAATATGAATTTACAGTTTAACCAATTAGTCCTTTAACATTTTGCATTTTCCACATTTTAAATCTAGTGTTATAGGTTTTTTGGTACTTTTTAGCAGCTCTTTATCAACCAATCGCTTAGTTTTTTAAAAACTTATTCGAAAACGGTTACAGTCCTGATAAAAACCTATATTTCAAAACTTCCAACACAATGCCCAATCGAAAGGATATTAAAAAATTAAAATCTCAACTCATTGCCCAATAAAATAATTTGTGTGATTGCCAGTCGCTTGGTTGCAATCTTGTTTGGTACGTTTTTGTCTCAAGATACCTATTCATTCTGATGTGATGTTGTCTTTTATTTTCTTTAATTTCCGTTTGTCAGTTTAAGCAGCTTCAAATCCCCTGCATGCATATCTCTAAAACTAAGTATAACTTCATTTAAAGCCCTTTCCATCTCCGGCTTGGCTTCAATTCACACCCAAAGCCAAAGGGACACTCCGAGAGGAAGTAATCCATTCTGAGTGCAGTTTTCAATATCACTTTCCAGCGACAACTTCCTGCGCTCGTTTGTTCGTCGGCATCAAATTCAACCAGAGAAAAAAACTGTTGGCACTTTGCATACAAATGTGGCAAATGTGTTACCAACAGCAGCAGCAACCGCCACGAAAACTTATCGCAACATTTTAATAACTGGCGGCAACAGTAGCTGCTGCAACACCAGTTAGGAACAAGAAGCCCAAGATCAGAGGAATTGTAAGGAATTGAAGAAGTTAAAGCTGGAGTCAAGCTTTCAGCTTTCATTAATTACCAAGAAAATCGAGTTTTTTTCCTTTAGCTTCTTGTTTGGTGTTTGCAGTTTTTCCTGTCCGTCAAGTCAATTGCACTGAGCTAAAGCCAAGCCAAGTTAGTAGTCATCAGTCTATATATACACATAAAGAAGTATTTTCCGCAACAGGTTAGGGCCCTAACTGCAATACGATGGTGGACCTATTCTCATTTATTTCTTTCTTCTTTTTAGTTGTTTTGTTTTTTTCGCTTATCTAGCGTCAACATCATGCAACATGCGCGTAATTTTATGAATGAAGTGCTTGCTGCCGGTCAGGATTTTAGTTTTACGTGTAGACTAGAAAACCGAAACTGGTTGGGCAAGAACTTAATTGCACTGGCACCTTCTTTTTCTTCAGCAGCAGCAGCAGGGAAACTGGCAACAGTTTGTCAGTCAGGTTAACAAATTGCGTTGAAGGCTAAAACCGGTTTATGCCACATCTGTGCTTGGTCTGGGCGCGCACTTGTTGCAACATTGAGTCTCTCTTACACGAATCTCTATTTCTTTTCCGCTCTTGCCATCAGAGGTTGCACTTATTAAATATGATTATGCGTTCGATGGCAAGTTGGCTGCTTGCTGAATCCTCTTCTCTCTAGTGTTCTTCTACAGTTGACAGGAAGTGAAGCCGCGCCAGGCGTCGTCACATTGGCGGTCATCGCAAACCAACCTAAAAAAGAACAGAAACCCCCAACCAACATCCATCGACGGCTGCCCACTTTTAATAAAGTTTTCCGTTGTGTATTTTCTGCGCCTGCTGCCTTCTGGCTTTTCTCCAACTCTTTTACTCTTGCTATACCCTGAAATAAAACAGGATACCATCCTGTTGTGATACAGTTTAGACCAATTTCTTAATGGAAAAGCCACTCAAATTTTAGTTATCGAAAAGAAAAGCTGACATAAAATGCACGGAGAGACTCATTTACATTGGTGGTAGAGACTAATTATAGTAACTCTAGAGACTAATTATGGTAACTCAAATAGTGTAAAGCCAAATAAATGGGAATTTTTGGATTTCATTTTGTGTTGATTGTTTCTAGTTTCTAAGTCTTGCAAAGAGCATATAAATGTGGTCTTCAACTTAATCAAGTGTTATCATTCTGTCTGACATCCTTTCTATTTGTCGCTGATGCTGCTTTGGCAAAAGTTGAACAAAAACTCATTGCCCGTTCAAATGTTTTAATTAAAACTTAATGAATTCTGTGTATTTAATTATGCATTGTTGTTGCTACTTCTGTTTATGCTGTTGTATATGTTTTTGTTGCTGTTGGCTGCTGCTACTCTGGCTAGTAGCTGTTGACACTCAGCCATTAGTTCTTCACTTAAAAGTATGTTGAAAATTAATTTTAATTGTTTTTTTTTATTATTATTATTTTGCTATGCACTTACCACGAGAGGCATATTCAATAACGCGTGAAGTTTGTCACGCAACAAGAAGGGGATTGCTTCTGTTTATACATGAAATAAAGTTTGTATAATTATTTTTTAAGATGATTAACTTCTCTACTTGGAAACATCATTTATTTAGCAAAAAACAAACTGTCTTTACGTATTAGTGTTTTTCTTTTCTTTTTTCAATGGGTTATCTAAGATTCTTTGAAATATCCCAGGTATCAAGCAAGTATGGCATGTATGTCAATATTTTCTTATTGTTAGATCTTCCTCCTGTATAATTAATTAATAACGTTGTCTATTAGACATGAAACATACGTTTCAGATAGCTTTAATCTTATTCTAAAGATTGCTTTATGAAGTTATCACGAAAATTTCTTTGTCAAGGATATTCAAAGAAGCGCCGAGTCAAGATCGGCCTGAACCTCACAGTTTTTATTATTTTTTTTTCTATCCACGCGATAGAACGTAAATAAAACAACTAAAATACTAATAACAATAACATTAAAAAATAAATTTCAATAAAAACGGAAAGATAAACAACAATATTTAAATGTGGCAAATTCAATTGCCATGACATGGCAGACAACATGGTAATTAAAGTTACATTTATTAGATTTGATTTGATAATATGCTCACATATGGTAAAGTGTATTTTTTTTTGTGTTTTAAAACATTTTTCAACATTTAATTAAGTGAGAGGTTAGTGAGCAAATAGTTAATTTAACCAAAAAACACAATAAGCAAATTCAAATCATAGCAAATTAAAAATGAAAAACATATAATTTATGAAATTGGATTTTCACAAAAAAAATATTATAAGAGTATGTACCTATATATAAATTTTCCATAATTTTTCAATTGCCTTTTGGCTGTGAAAGTAGCTGAGGTTGGCTTGATGGCTACTGGCCCAAAGTGCCGTTAATTGTTGTCTATCATAAATATTAAGAGATATTAAAGTATTAATTAAATTGAACCATTAATTAAAAATCGACTGTTAATTAAACGCCAATGAATATCATAAAGCCCGCCCGGACGACTAAAAACTAAAAACAATTAGGAAAACAATTAAGATGCAAGTCGGACACGCCTCCTGCCCCAAACAGCCCACAAAAACTGATTGATGACATTAATCGTTCCCCCAGCTACCATCCTCTCACCTCTGACCCACAGTAAAAAAAACTTTATTTAATTTCAAAAAATTTTTATTCAATATTTTTTGTTTTGTTTTTGATGTTTTCTTGTTCGTTTTTTTAATTTCTTACTTTTTCTTAAACTTACAAAAGTTGTGAAATTTTTTTTGTTAAATATTTTAAATATTACATATACATATATATTTATATAGATTTTAATTTTAATTGAAATTTTATACACATGCTTAGAACTTTTTTGTTTCTTATTAAATGCAAAAGTTTTGTTTGTCTGTTTAATTAACATTTTTATATCGGATAGAATAAATATTTGGCGCACTATTTTAATATTTTTTTTTTGTTTTTTTGCTCTTTTATCATGTATGTATATAATTTATTGTCCCATGCATGATAAATGCTGAATCTGTATATATTTATTTATGGTAAATATTTCGTTTTTGTTTACTTAGAGCTCTTAAAAACTAACAACACTCAGGCTCAATAATATGATTCGAATGCTTGAATGGAAATTTCGTTAAAAATCGTTTTTTACGCTTTTTTTGTGTTCAGGGCTTTTGTTAGCATCAATATATGTATATTTATATGTATGAGTCTATATGTATGTATATATTAAAGATAATATATTAAATGTCTATATCTTAAACTTGAACAACTTGCTAATGAGATTGAGTCATGACTCCACAGACTCGATTTGTTTGAGTTCTAATAATATTTATGCTAGTTACTAAAAATGCGCAATTGCTACTTCGTAAACTCCTGTTGGGATGGGATCGGGAACAAAACTGTCTAGAAATTAATTTATGTATATACTATTTTGATTTATGTACTTGAATCTTATATTTGTATATCTTTATGTATTTATTTTTTTTTTTTTTTGAGTGTGCTATTTTGTGTTTGGTTGCCTGTTTGTGGTTGTTAAATTTTGAGATTTGGGAGGAGCTTAATGTCAGCATTCATATTTATTAATACATATATAAGTTTACTACTACATAGAAAGAGGGTTTTTTTCTTTGTTTTTTTTTTCTATTATTTTTTAATGTACCTGTGGCCCCTTTTTAGGTATAAACAAAATCAAAAATGCCATGATTGATGTTTAAGCCGGTTTTTGGGATTTACTCTTTTTTTAGCCATTGACGACGTTAGGCTTTGCGTGTTGAGAGTAGGTTGATATCTACTTCTTTAAAAATGACACAGAGCTTTTTTCTTTCAGGGGTACAGGTACTTATCACAGCCTTCGAGCGCCTTTATGCCTGCCATCCATCTATCCATCCACCCAGCTATCTATCCATCGCATGCAAATGTTTTTTCTCAAAAAACATTCAACATGTTTTATCCATTTGCGCTCCCAATAATAATCAACGTCATATACATAATAATTATAATAAAAAACATAAAAAAACCAACAGACAAACCTACAAGAAGAAAAAAGAGTCAGCAACCAAACGTGAAGAAACACTCTGAAAAATCACGAAAAGTCTAATTCAATATTCATTTCTGTTTGTGGTGTGGTGATGTGTGATGTGTGTCAATCAGTCTAGCTGGGATTGGTTTGTTTTTCATGTTGAGTTTTTTCTTTTTTTATTTTGGCTGCTGTTTTTTTCCTGCTGTGGTTTGTCTTTGAAGAACGCAAATGTTGTTGCACGGTTGACGGCCTAGTAAGTCTGCAAAAGAGTGATAGGAAGAGAGGGAAAAGAGGGGAGACAAGATAACGATGGGTTATTAGATATATGTCATTATAGGCTGCTGATGATGATTTTTCTTGAAAGGTGTATGTCAAACTAATAACTCAGAGTCAAAAAATTTAGGAAAACTTTTAAAAATAATTTTTTTATTCTTTAACGCAAGTTTGAAGGTAAAATACCTTAAAAATTATCTTGGCTTGTTTTAGTTATTTTATACTTCTGCTGGTTATTGCCATTTCGTTACCCTAGTTACTAAGTCCTTATGCTGATAATTACATACTCTCATTATATTTGTATAATTGTATAAAGTAAAGGTATACATATAAGTATTACAAATAGCCATGTCCGTCCGTGTGGATCAGCGCAAACTCCTCCTATACCGTAAGATATACAGAGCTTAAATAAAAACGCTCCCATAAAAACGACAAAGTCACGAACAGAGAGTTTTCTCAATTACATCGATATTTTCTGAGCTATTCTCGAATATTGAAATTAAATATTGGTGGGTTTATTACACCGATAAGCGACTGTGCCAAATATGATCAAGATCGAGTGACTTATCATATAGCTCCTATAGGAACGATCGGTCGAAAACAGTGATTTTGATCAATATCTTCGTTGTTTCCAATGCTTATATTGTAGGCTGTTCTTAGATAAAACGTTTTTCCATTTTGATGGTTATGGGTAAGGAAAGATCTACCAAAAAGGTTCGCTTAGTTTTCCATCATTTTCCTGACAAGTTGATATTTTTATTTCCTGCCCTTCTACGGGCTTCATTTCTAACTTTTTAAGTGGAAGTTCTCTTTAAATCCGGAAAATCTAATAGCTTTTTGTTTGAAATAAATTCTGTTTTTTAACTTACCACCGGCGGATAGGACATGTATTTGTCACTCATATTGAAATAAGAACCATCAGCTGGGGGCGCTGGCGATGGCGAGGATATGTAACTGCCTTTGATTACCAAAGATGAGGCAGGCGATGGTGATGGTATATAGAGACCATTCGAGATCAACATATGATCATCTTTTGAACGCATTGGCATGCCCTCAATTAAGCCTGTGGCACTATTACGCTGACTATGACGCTTCGGATTGGGTAGAGTGCGAGTAAAGTCAGGATTACATAACGGATAGGGAGGTGTACACATGGAACTCTCTTGATATTTAGGTGGATACGCAGTCGATTGTATGATGTCAACATTCTCCACAAGATATGTGGAGGCGGCTGTCTTCTTTTGGACATCCGCCTGCAATGCAGTGATGGGTAGCTGATTAGATTAGAATTAAAATGAGAATGAGTTAAATGTTAGTTGATGACAGCTTAATGTATGCTTACCTTATAAACAGATTGATTGTCATCCTTGGAGTAGACATCATCGTTGCTGGGTTCGGTTTCACCTTGGGACTTATTCTGACGTCTGATGACAAACCAAGCCACCAGAGCGGCATTAAGTACTAGCAGGACCATGGCAGCCGAGGTAATGCCAATTATCATTACATTGGGCAATTCATCCTTCTCTGTATACTCCGCTGAGTGAGGTTGCGATCCTTTGCCCATAGTTAATTTGATGTCGGGTATAAATTTACTGCCACCTGCCTCATTGGCAGCCATCACAGAGAAATAATAGGTGGCACCCGGTTTAAGGCCATCCAAAGTCATATTCTGATGTCCTGGCTTGGCATCAACATACTTATATTTATCACCATCGCCATGTTGACGGAACCGTAGGCGATAGTAAACCTGCATGCCGCCATCGAAACCGGGAATCCACATTAACTCCACACCCGTATCACTCACATTGCCCACTCTCAGCTGAAGGGGAACATCCGGACGTGTCGGCTTACTGAATTCTAAAGTGGCACTAGCTTGTCCCAGATTATTACGCACCACACACTCATAATGGCCATAGTCATCGGCAGCAGTATTCTCAATCAGTAGGGCAGACTCATAGATCAGGGCATCTACCTGTCGTTCTATACTCTTGAATTTCTGTCTACGTTGCATCTTCAGATCCTTGCCATGACGTCGCCAAATGAAACTCGGTTGCGGTGAAGCCAAGGCGCGGCATATAAGCTGGGCACGCACGCCAGGACGAGCAGCAAAACGTGTGAAACTCGGTGAATGCTCAATTTCAGGAGCAGCTGGAACAAAGAATATTCCAAATTTAGCTCAAACCAAGGAGGTATCATTTTTCTCAACTCACTTTGCACCACCAGAAGGACATTGTGAGCAGCAACGGCTCCTCGATGATTATCTACGATGCAAGTGAAATTACCAATATCACTACGTTGCACATTTTCAATCTGCAGATAGGCAGTTCCATTCTCAAAACTCGCTACAGTACGCGAGGCGAGATCATAGCCCTCCCTGGACCATCTGACATAAGAAGCCTCTAAAGGTCGCGCCTGAATATGACAGGCCAAAACGGCCTGTTCACCAGCCATGAAGCTTTGTCCTTCACTAACTGACGTAATGGTTGGAGCATCTGCAAAATAAGTGCACACACTTAAGCACAATTTCTTGCGAGGAAAGAAATCTCTCCCTTTACTTACATTCAACCATTATTTGAATCTCTATCAATGCACTGCCCTGACTGTTACTAGCTTCACACAAATAGACTCCAGCATCATTGCGGTTGAGTTTACTGATATTAAGTCTAGAACCATCCGAAATCAAACGCTGACCACTAAGCGGATCTTTGCTGATGGGTAAACCATCTTTAGTCCAGGTATAGGTTATTATCATGGGATTGCCGTTGGCCACAAGTTCCACTTGCAAAGGAGAACCCTCAATGCCCATAAAACTGGTTGACTGACTTGCCTCAAATTTGGGTGGATCTAAAAGGCAAAAATAAAAAAAGGAGGAGGAAAATTACACTCCACACCGGGACACTCCACTCCTGGTATCGACTTACAGAGAATGTCTAAGCTGATGGTCTCATGGACGCTGCGTTGCAAGACTTCATTATGACTCTGGCAAGTGTAGACAATGCCATCAAGATCTTGAGTTATATTCACAGACATTTCCAGTGTAGATACCGAACCACCCCAGAGACCTGGTTTGTTGGCCAAATTGACACCTTCCACGGGAATGCCATCCTTCCACCAACTGATTTTAGCTGGCGGATTGCTGGAGCTAGAGTCACAGATAAGTTTGGCTCGTAAGCCAGGCACCAGATTACGTGGGAGCACACTGATTTTTACCGTTTCTGGGGGGACTATAAGACGAGGGAAGCTTATTGGAGGATTCCTGGTTTACTTGAGGGAGGCTACTTACAATGAACTCCCAAAGTTTTGGTGGCAAATAGTGGTATATCAATGGCGGCATTCTGTACTTCACACTTGTATATCGCATTGTTGTCAGAGGCATTAATCAGTAGTGATAATTCTGAAATGATCTTATTATCCAACACTTTCGAGGCGGCATTCAAGCGTTTGTCATTTTTATACCACTGCAGGGAAGGTGGAGGATTGCCACCCGCTGAGCTACATTGAAGTTTAAGTATGGAGCCAGAGACTAGAATATCTCCATCATTATAACCAGTCACCAAAGGTGGTGAGGGAGGATCTAGCCACAGAGAGACAGAGGTAGGTTACTTCCTTGACAAATGCTTTCCATATTCTTTTCTTTACTTACATAGAACATTAACTGTATGGGATCCTATGACATTTTGTGTCAACTCTTTATTGAGCGCATGACAAACAGCTAAAAAGGTGCGACTCTGGGTATCGATGCTAAATGATATATTGGAACTACTGACCCATCCACCATCTGTGCTGGATGTAGTCTTATAGCTGCTATTGTTAAAGGGACGACCATTCAATGTCCAGGTTATACTGGCAGCAGGATTCGATGGGGCAGTAACACAACTCAGTTGCACAGAATCTCCAACTTTAGCCTGAGTGGCACCACTCAGGTATACATCTTTGGGGGCATCTGTTGAATGTAGGATTGTTTGTTCAGAGAGGGATCAGAAGGACATCTTCTCTTTGGGAACTTACATAACACTGTTAAATTGAGTTCGGCTCTCAAGGGCGTAGTCGAAAGCAAATTTTTCGCTTCACAAACCAAATTGGCACCATTATCCTCCGATGAGGCGGTAAATTTATATACATTCTCCGATAGACGGCCCGAAGTGCGTTGCGGTGAATTAATGGCCACACCATTGCGATACCAAATCAACTGAGCTGGTGGATTGCCACCACGACTGCGGCAAGCGATAGCCATTTGTTGGCCACGGCGCACAGTTTCACCCTGACTGTAACCCTCAAAAAATGGTGGACCAGGTGGGTCTACGAAATAAGATACGATGACGAATAAGAAACAAACCTAGTCATGAAGACATTTGTCTTAACTTACATAGGACAGAGAGTTGAACTTGTGCCCGCATGGGCACATCTGGTGGCAAAGCCTTATGACGTGCCTCACACGAATATTCCCTGTAGTCATCCTCTGAATGTGGTTGTAAATGCAATATCGAACTTGTGGTGAATCTTTTGGCCGCCGTTTGATTGATCGACACCAAGGGCACTGATAGTCGAAAATGGCATTCGGTTAATCTCACCACTCACTATACAGTTTTAAGGTACTTACCTATATCAACTGGCACATCGCCCTGATACCAGACTATTTCCGCTGCCGGATTGGCATTTTCTGCTATGCATTTCAGAGTTAGATTCTGTTTCTCTACCACCTCTACTTTGGCATTACGTGCATAGCCCTCAATCATAATGGTGCTGGGAGCGGCCACTATACTCAATTTGGCGTTTGCTCTGATGGCTGGATTACCAGCTGCAGGACCCACCTGACATTGATACTCAGCATCATCCTCAAGAGTGGCATTCTTGATTTGAAGGTTGTAAATGCCATGCTTAGCATCCACAAGCACGGAATAGCGTGGAAATCCGGGTATAACCGCCGAGAATCCCAATGCAAAACCATCTTTAGTCCATTGTACCTTACCCGAACGCGAGGCAACCTCACAACGTAATAGAGTGTCCGTACCCTCAAGTATTTGCAGATCGTGTGGGGTAATGCGAAACTTTTGCACAGCGGGTAGACTAGTCGCAGTAGTTGCAGTCGCTGTCGCTGTCGATGCCGATGCCGATGGCGGTGCCTGAGCCTGAGCCTCTACCCTGGCATTGCTGCAGCTGATGGCGGCAACTGGAAAAAGGAAAACGAAAGAGAGAGAGAGTGAGTAGGGAAATTTGCTTGGTTAATCGGCACGTTCGACATTTGCTCACGTAGTTGCCAAGTGCATACACGGCACATGGGAACCCCGAACGTACAGAACACAGAGAATACAGTTCAATTGGCAACCAAATCGACATCACATCGACCTGTCAGACTCAGAGAGTTCACCCAGTTTTTACAGCCCACACACACAAACACACACCAGAAACACACATAAAATACACATTACTTAAGCGTAAAGCCTCGACGACGTAGCTCAGTCACATCGCACTAATTTGGTACAACGTTTTCTTCCTCTCCTTGTGTGAGCTCACACATGTGTCAAGCCAGGCATTGAGACATGGATATATAGATGGTCTTGTCTCTCCTCCATCTCTCTGTCTTTCCGTTCAAACAACCCACACCTAAGACGAAAGTAGGTCTACAGCTTGCGGCTCATTAGCATTAAAATGTCTTAAAGAAGAAAAAAATAGCCCTGGCCACGTTTCGATATCAAATTGAACAGCCCACTCTTCCGAATGACTCTTTGTGCCCGTATGTGTCTATCTGCGCCGACCTAATCAACATTAGGGCAATCTACATAGGTAATAGAAAACAAGACGCACAAGCACATTGTCACAAATCCACATGAAAAACTGTTGACAAAACAAATCTAAGCAACAATTAATCAAAACTTGTCAATTTAGTAAAAATTTCTATAAATCGTTCACACAACTAAAGACTCCTGTCAATAGATTAACAATTAATCTACAGAGTTTTGCAACCAGCTTCTTAAATAAATTCTCATTTATCAGCCATAAATTTAGCTCAACTGCAAAATACGAAAAACAAGTTTAATTAGTTGCCAAACAAATTTTACACATACATACAACTGGTTCTCTAGCCACTGTGCAAATGACAGTCTGTTAGATCACTGCGTGAGTCTTTTGGTCTTTGGGAACTTGAAGAAATAAACATTTTTTGTCGTGGACTTCATCAATGGATTAATTGATTATTTGTCGTAGAAGAAGTAGATGACAACGACCAAAAACATTTTCAGTGGTCTTCTATGATTTAGTCACAACGGAAATGAATGTGGACAAGGGGTGAGAATGAGGGAAGTGAGTGACTAAGTGAGGCCACCCACAAGTCAGCTCATTTTTTGTCGATTTGCATGTGACATGCATTTTCGCTTGGGCCAAAGTTCAAGCAATTAACTCACACACACACAAACACAAGCACAAAGTCTGGGAGACAATTGAGAGACAGTTGACCAACTCTGCACTGGCAGAACATTTCCTGCGGCAATTAACCAAAAAGAAAAAAAAACGAGACGAAGACTACAAGAATAACTGCACAACTTGACAGGTTTTTTTTTTGCTTGCCCGACCCGGACGACAGCATTGCATACAACTCATTTAGTGTCATTACTATGAGAAAGAGAGGGAAAGGAAGGGGAAAATGAACTGGGTGGGGGGAAGTAACCCTTGGCTTGGCCTTCTGTTTTCAAGAAAGACAATAAGCAGCGGGTAATTGTCACACATATGCAGAAAGCAGGAGGCATACAAACACACAGGATGAGCCTCCACACAACACAAAGAAATCCTTGAAGTGTGACAGTGTAGGAAGCAATGAAAAAAGACAACACACAAACACGACATGACAACGACGACGACGACACAAGAAAAAAAAAAAACAAAATTGTAAAGTGAAGTGCAAAGTAAATGAAAGATGAGAGCCTGCAATGGCCTAAAACCGGTTACCATTTCATTTCATTTCATTCATGGGTCTTTTCGTTCCAAGCCATGGTCAAGACCTGCTGCTAGCCAACAGCAGATGTATGTATAGTGTGTGTAAGGGGCAGTAATTGTCAACTTGGTCCCACAAATTGTACGCAAACTAAAACTAACAGCTTAACCGCAAAACGTTCTTCGATGTCCATGTGGATGTGCATGACGATGACGACGATGATGATGACGTTACCCCTCGTGATCCTATTCCTTTTTAGCCACAAGTTAAGTGTGTGTAGTAGTTTCTCTCTCAGCTCAAGTCACAAAAGCCTACTAATAGTTTTTGGTCTCTTTTTTTAGGGGTAGGAAACAAAAGACATGAGTAAAGTTGTTGCGATTGTGTACAAAACTCGTGAGTGACAAAAACTTTGCCTTTAAAATGTAAATCGATCCACTTTACTCCGACTCCAACTGCAATTGCAACTGCCACTGCAACTTACAGGCGTCAGGAAGTCAAAAAGTCAGGAAATGCAAAACGAAAATAAAGTTGATTTGAAGTCAATATTGTTTGCATTGCGTCATGAAGGTTGCTTCAAAATTGCATATCGCTAAAAAATAATATGACGAATTTAAAACGAATACGACTTAAACGCAAGGATTGAAACATTTCAAGGAGGTCGAAATCTAGACACATAATCCACTAACTTCATAAATGAAGCCCATGAGTGTTTCGAGTCATTCCAGCTATAACAGAGATTAATCCCTAAGAGTGTTTGTTGATTATTTTCACTTATAAATTTTTAAAAAAAGAACTATATTTTTAATTATACTGACATCCTTTTCTACACATTGATATATAATATACATAAAATGTGACGCATTGAAGTATTTCTTGACACGCTGTCATCTCTAGCAGCTGCCACAGATACACAGCACATATTCTTCACTATTGTTGAGTTTACTATACTGTATGTTCGTGTGGCAATAGCAAGCGAAGCGCAACGCCGGATGTCGCACTAATGGTCAAACGCATCTCACAACCCCTACCCCTTGGAATCGACTCCTTTTTTGCCCCTGCCTGACTGCCTGCCTTCCAATTGCTTGCTCGAGTCACAGTTCCTCTGTTGCTTTGTAAGTTAAACTATCTACAAGTCATTAACTCATACAAAGCCAGGCGCAACTGTCGCCCCGCAGAGGCCTACATAGACAGAGAGAGAGAGAGAGAGAGAGAGAGAGAGAGAGAGAGAGAGAGAGAGAGAGAGAGAGACAGAGAGGGGTAGATAAAAGCAGATTCTGAAGTGGCCTGGACCTGGGATCTGCTGGACCAAACGCACAATCTTCCTTTCTACTCTTACGTTGTTTTAGTGCCTTTTTTTCTCCTCTGCCTTAACGTTTTTGGTTTTTTCTTCCTTTCTTATCAAGACCAGTTTAGTTCTCTCCGTCTCTGTCTGTTTTTCTGTCTCTCTCTCTTCTTCTCTTCTCTCTGGTTGTTGGTAACTTCAATGCGTTAATGGAAAATATTGTGGCATATCACAGGAAATCCGGTGAGGTTTTTTTTTTGGCTTTACTTTGCTTTTTGTTTTTGTTTTTCTTGTTTTTGCTTTGGTTTTTGGCATTTTTCCCCCCCGTTTTTTGACTGGCAGGACATGGAGCAGCAAAAAGCTCCAGCCAGGATACTCACACTCACTTGCTTACAGCATTTACTCGCTTTGACAAAATTAACGGGCACATAAATCTCTTGACTGGGTTTTGCGGCTTTGCGTTATAAATTTAATTAAAAACATTTTTTTGCGCCCATTTTTATCTCTCAGTTGTTGTTTTTTCGGTTTGTTAACTGAACAAATGTCTTTTATTATATTGATTAAAGGGGCTTTGTTGTTGTCAGAGGGCGAGCTAAGTGTTTGAGGGACGAAAAATTGTTTTAAATGTTTTTTAACCATGACAATTATTTCTCTCCTCCACAAACATATAAGCCGTTCCCTTTCTCTGTGTCGAGTGGTGTGGGGCCTTGGGCTTATCATCTTGAGTGTAGTAAGAGAAATTATGGCTAACAGGATTCTGCCATTTCTATCTTTAGTACTCAAGTATGTTGGCATTACCATGGATGACAAGAGATGTGTAACATAAGCTAGCTAAAAAGCAATCTTGTTGATGCTCTGCGATGATAATCTCATGAGTAACGAATTGCTTATCGAATTTCAAGTAAATCGTGCAACTATGTCGTCTCATATATCGATTTCAACGAGAGAAACATTAAGAACTTTGACAATTCTTTTTAGACTGTATTATTCATCTTTTGAATGCGGGTAAGGGGAAAGCTCTAGTGTTGCGTCGCGCTACACTTCTTATAGCTGGTATATACATTGTCTTTCGACAATAAAAAGTCTTTTGTTTCAGTAATTCAAGTCTTCACTTTTACTTGAAGATAATTCACTATACTATCAGTTTATAAGAAAGTATTATAAAAAATTTACTTATTTACAAATAAATAAATTGGTATTCAATAAATAATAAAATCCCTTGCAATTTTAACCGATTTTAATATTTTGAGGAAGTTGAGGAAGTCCGACAAATTCTGGAAAATATTTCAAGGTAAGCAAACAAGATTGTACTTAAGTCTGACACTTTAATTAAAATTGCTTTTTCAGTTCGTTTAATAAACGTGGACTACCATTTAGGTATTAAAAGTGATACCCTAGACAAAGAATCTTTTTTCCTTTAAAGTTACGAATTTTCCTGAACCAATATTTAAAAACATTCATAAATGGAATATAAATCGTGTTTATGAAGCAGCATATTAAGATTAAACAACTGTACATTGTCTAGACACATTTCTTAACTTTCTGAGTTATCCCTATATAATATTTTTGTGCCATCTCATGTGTTCAATTGTTTCCCAGTCGGATTCCTATATTCGTCGTCTGCCTTCTTCTTAATAGACTCCCTACTAAAATTTCCCTTGGCCACCATCTATATTAAGAACAAAAAAATATATAAATAAATGCCGCATAATTACAACCCCTGGCTGGCTCGTTGGCTTTTCTCTCATTTGTGCACATCTCACTCTTTTCCAGCTCTGACTCTTGGTCTGGCTCCATCTCTCTTAACCGGCTCTGTCTCCGACTGCGACTTAGACTTGGTAACACAAACAAAATGCTGGTCATTTGTTTTTATGTAAATAAAAATGCGCTTCCATGTTGTGCATATTTAACCCCCTTGAGCATTCCCCTGTTGAATCCTCCTCTTGTTTTTCTTTAACTTTTTTTACTACCTCAAAGTTTTACTTCCAGAGTCTTTTCTGTCTGAAATGTTTTTTTGTTTTACTTACAAACATTTCTATTTCTCTGTATGTGTCTGCGAGGAAAAGCGCATAGCATTTTCTTTTCCCTTTTTTTTTTTGCAAATTCACTTCCGTCCAAAGATAATCACAAAACAAAAAGCGAAAAAAATTAACGATAACCAACACAAAAAAAAAACAAAAAGATGGTGGCAGAAATAGCCAGCAACTTGGTTTTTTTGCAATAAAAATAAATAGCAGTTTATGAAAATTTGCCAAAATATAACAAACAAAAGAAACGAGGATGAAAATAATAAGAAATAGAACCAAAAACAACAAAGTCATGAAAATGGAGTGACTTTTCCTGTTTGGTTGTTGCTGTGGGAATGCGACTAAAATTTTTTTTGGTTCTATTGTGGACAGAATGTTTGGATTTTTTGCTGTTTTTTTGGCTTTGGTTGGACTTTTTTTGCCATGGCCATTTAGAAGGCGTTGACACTCCCCACTAACACAAACGCCCTCTTACCACACGCCTGCTCATCTCTCTCAAGCCCCACCCAGCGTTACACCTAAAGCAAATTTGTGCTAACGAGTTGTCGTTGGCAGAAAGCCTTCAATAGGCCCATGCCCATGTTGTCTTTGTGCTAAATTGAACCAATTTTTTCTCGTTTTTTTTCTCTCTCTCTGTTGCCTTTTCCCCCGCCCGCACTGTACTTCTTTTAGGTTTATTTCCTATTGCGCTTTCATTTTGTTTGTCTTTTTTGCCATTTGTTTTTCTTCTGGTATACATATACTACAAACATATTTTGCTGTTTTATGTTTTTGCAGCACTTTGCGCGTCAAGTGAGTGAAAACTCGAATGCGAATACGACTGTGAATATGTGTGAATGCTGGAGCGAATGTGATGCGCTTTCAGCGTATGATAGGGTAGGAGGGGGTAAAGAAGCCCATAGAGGTGCGCCTATTCATGCGTGGTGAATTCATGAAGGGAGGGGTGGAGTTGGGGCTGACTGGCCTACGTACATATATGTTTATTCGTACCAATGTCAGCGGCCCATGTCACGGATGTGAATTGCTAGAGATGAGCCAATGTGAAATTGATATTACAATTTTATGCTTGGTTTTGTGCGCATCATGGCATTCTCTAAAGTTTAGAGTCTAAATCAATGATCAGGTAGGGATTGTGGCCAAGCAAAATGCATCCACGGGGCTCAAAAAAAAAAAAACCATTACTAGTTGCAATTATATACATATAGAAAGTAAAATTTGACAATTGATTAATGAAAGTATACGCTTATGTAAATGGAAGCAAGGGAATTATTTAAAGTAAAATATCGATAAATGTGTCCTTATCGACAAAACATTTAAATAACAATTTAATTTTATAAAACATTATCTAATACTTGAATGGTTTTAAAAATGACGCAATGAAATGGAAACTGTTTAGCTATAGGTGAAAACTTCTACTTAAGCAAAGGTTAAAGGTATTGTAGGAGTAAAAAAAAATACCCCATAAATTTATTTATAATAAGGCAACCAATTCCTTTCAAAGGATCCCGACTACTGACACAACTAACTGTAGCCCTGCTTGCCAAGACTAATTCAGATACAAAGACAGACTCCTTTGCAATGTTACATTTTCGACTCAATGTGATGAACTGCATTTGCAAATAAATATTAGGCTTATGGTTATAAACTCCAACGAATCCAATAACATATAAGATTTTAGTCAACTTGGATAAAAACGATTGCGATCTGATTGAAAAGCAAAAGGCACCGTTTTATAGGATCATGCCAAGATAATACTTTCTTTGCTTTTCAGTTGTATTTAATTCCAGTCAGTTGTGGGTGGGTTGGGGCCTGGAGGATGTTTGTGCTGGAAGGTGTCAATGGCACCTAGTTGCTGCTGCTGTTGCTGTCGGCTGCTCCTCCTACATGTCTCGTCTCATGTCTCTGTGACTCTGAATGTACATAGTCACAGCTGAAGTTGAAGCTGCGGTGGCGGTGGCTGCCACTGCCACTTGGAAGAATGGCTGTGACGCTGCTGGCAGGGAAAGGAGGAGAAGGCAGTGTTGTCGGTGGCATTGCATTTTCGGTCATTATTCAACGTCATTGCAGTTTGGCGCGTTGCAGCAGCTCGCTTGGCAGTTTCAATGATGCATAATTTGTAACGTTATATAAAATGCGAAACCGTGTTGTTGATATTTTTTATGCTAATTGCATGTAAGTGAAAGATACATACACATACACACACACACCCAACACAGTCTGTAATTATGTTGAAGAGAAAAAAAGAAAGTTGACAGTTACATAGGTGGCGTCAACGACAGCAACAGCAAACAAGTTGCAACTGCAACTGCGCCCATAACCAACAACACACAGTTACATATATATTTATCCACATACATATATATCTGTATGCATCTGTAGCATACAGGTTAGGTGTTTGCATCTGATATATGCATGCAATTATGCATGACGCTTTCACAGATGTCAGAAAGATAACAAAAAAGCAAAAAAAAAAAAAAACGAAAATTATTGGGTTAAAGATATGTAACGTGCGAAGATGAAAGAAGAAACGGAATTAAAGACTCTAGAAGACAGTACTAGAGAACGAAGGCAAAGAAGAACTTCTTTCCAACTGCTGAAAACTGTTATTAGAGTCTTCTTCTTGCCCACAGGGAGGTAACTGGGCTAGAGTAAAAAATAACGGTTTCTACAATTTAATAGTTATTCGATCAGGCCAGACAAACTGAACACCTGACAACCCTATCAAAGAGGCACTATAAAACTCTCTTTCATAAACTGGTCATAAATTTTACACTTTGTTTTTAATGCTTTCTTAGCTAAGCTAACAAAAAAATCCCAAAAAAATAGTTAACTATTCTCTAGTTTTCAAGAACGAGTAAATAATGGCAAAAATAACTCCCAAATACCATATAGCAATTAATTAAGTTTAGTACTCTATGGCATATGCCATTAACCAACAGCAACTACCACGACTACGTCGTAGAAGATGGTCATAAAAACTCGCGTTTTACTTGCCCAGAAACCCAAACCCAAAAACCTGAAACTGAACCCCAAAAAAGCGGAAGCAGCCATTAAAGGCAACGGCAAAACTCAGACAGATAATAATATATATATATGTATTTATATAGTATATGGAACGCAACACCACCCCGACATGAGCGAAAACATAAAAATTCATTAGAAGTACTTTCAGTAAATTATCAAAGCTCTTTTGCCTCTCCTTAAGTACTGACTTACTCGATGAGCAATTGAATATGCGAAAGATATCTATGGTCGTTAATCTCGAGACATTGACGAGCAGCACCAGCTATGACTGTGATGCAGAGGGGCAGAGGAAGAGAGTTCTATATATCCTAACTCGATTGCCAATTTAGCTATGCAAATGGCGGAAAAAAAGGCAAAGTTGATGTTGATTTTCAAGTGCTGCCAATTAACAGGCATGGCAGAGCAGAGTGAATCGATATTTACTCAATTAATTTATAACTTCCGCAGCAGAGAGGAAAAAAAAGCAGTAGCGGCAGCAACAGCACCGATTTTTCATTCATTCATAAAAAATCGACGGCGACAACGATGAGGCAAAAAGTCAACCATCAAACCAAAAGCTGGTGAAGCCTTGTGTCAGCGCCTACTAAACGAAGCAGCGTTTCGTCTTCAATGTCTTCTCCCCTCTTGGGTACACAGGAAGCAATCATCGTGATACAAGTCATATTAACTTACGCTGGGCTCACAACAAACCGGGCAACAAAACAAAAAAAACAACAAGAAACAGCAGAATCACAGTGCAAAAAGAAAAAAAGAAAGAGCTAAAAAAAAGCAGAAGTTTGGAGACCCCAGCTGGATATCTGGATCTGAGGCTGAGAGCTATGTTGAGCATATGTTGTCCGACAACTTTGCGCATGCGAAAGTTGTTGAAGTTTCAGTTTGAGAAAAATATCAATGAAGGCGGAGACCTGCTGCTACCACAAAACCACTCTTCCACTTCAGCACCACTTGCCACTTCTTCTCAGGCTTCCCGAACGCGGCACACAAAATGCGAGCAGGTGCAGCAGTGGCTAACACACACTCTGACAGACATTTTCATAATGATGGATGGCCATATGTACATGTGCATGGGAATTTATATATATAAACCCATATGTACATAGGTACATATAAACAAGTGTGAGACGCGCCTAAGCCGGTTTCTGACTGTTGCAAGTCAGTTGATTGTTGTTGTTGTTGTGCCACAATTAAACTAAGCCCCTCCAAAAAAACATAAAAACAACAACAAAAAACCTCAAGTAGACTTTAAAATTGAATTAATAATAAGTTAACAAAAAGAAAACTAAAGAACGCGACAATGCGAAAATTGTTTCTCTGTCTGTAAAAAAATTGTCTAAATTTCATGAAGAATTTGTGTATCGAACTTTTTACATTGGTTACAATAGTCTGATGATGGATGAACTGGTAAGAAAGAAATATACGACATCATCCAGCACCTACTCAGAAGTGTCAAATCCAAACAAAACACACAACACAAAATCAGACTTAATCTAGGCTAATTGATTGACTCATTGCAGTGTCTAAACGTCAATACATCAATCTAGCCATCATAATAGAAAAAAAATTAAAATTAAACTAAACTGAAATGAATTAAAAAATTTAAGAAATTTTTTTCGTTTTTAAACGTTTTTTCTTACAAATTAGTAAGATGGTTCTTTTCTATGGTAGCGCCTTTAATATCTTATATCATAAGAAAACCTAAGAAAACTAAATATATTTCAACAAATACATACATATCAAAAAATCGGTAACTCGTAGTTTCATTAATAAAATACATTATAAATTATAAGAGTAAATTATAGTCCTTTGTTTGCTAATAGTTAATACTTTGCACTTAAAATATATCTTCATTCCTAATTAAATAACTGAATATTTTTGCCATATGAAAAAAAACCTTTGGATCAGCTCAATCTCATGTTATATGTATGTATGTATACGAATGTCTCTTGGCCAACAACTGACTGACTAGCTGGGAGATTATCCACATTATACCTTTTGGGTGTATTTTCGTGTTGTTGTTTTTGATGTTTGGCTTGTGTTAATTTTGACAAATGAACAAATGGATTTGGATATGAATTTGGTTGCTGGGCATATTTTACTCACACTCGCACATACATACACACAAGAAGATGAAGAGCATTGTCTATAATTTACAAGTTCTGACTAAACTGCGACGACAACAACTACAATAACAAAAACAACTTGGCTTGACTTGGCCTGGCCTAGCTTGGTCTTTTGCCTAATTACGACTTTGCCTTTTGTCTTTGGCCTCAAACTAATCAGCTTGAAGCCATTAATCTGGCTCTGTGTAGTGTGTCTCTCCCTCAGTCTTCTCAGTTTCAGTTTCTGTCTCTTGCATTCGTTATATCTATCTAACTGTCTGTCTTTCCATCTGTATCTTTGTATCTATTTCTTGATTATCTAACTTTTGAGTGGAGTTTCGGTTTTTTTTCTGTCGCTTTTCATTTGGGGAGTCAAATGTTATGCTTGAGCGAGTCGACAAGATAACTTGAATTTCTGGCTGTGACGCGCTTGACTGACTTTTTAGTTCTTTTAGCTGCTGGCCACCTTACGTTACCTACGAACAACAAACTGAAAAAAGTCAAATTAAAACTACTCATTATTAAGCAAAAGTGCAAAATAAAATGTGGTTTTAATGTCCATTAAAATTGCCCATTAAACAAAAAACTCAGAGTATACCTGAATCTGAGACCCGCATTAGTTCACACGGAATTGTTTCCAAAACAGCATAATAAGCGATATCCTTGAGATATTTATAAATAGATAGATAATTCAAAACACAAAATACAAAACATTTTAAGCTGCATGCATAAATAAAAATTAAACAAAAACCCAAAAAAATAAAACAGACAAATTCGAGTAGGCAATAGATGAATGGCACACTAACATCTTTTGCCAAGTGTGTGCGGGTACATGGCTGTAAAAATAATAAAAATTTAAAACACCATATTTTTAAAAATATACATACATATGTACCCCAAATGAATGAAAGAAAAACCAGATAAAATACAATCGATTATGTATATTAAATCAATTTGCATATGGAAGAGAGAATATGAATTTATTATCATCAATATTTTCGCTTAAATATTTGCAATGATAAAAAAAAAAGAATATTATTTTTTTCGAATCAATTTGAAACTTTTACGGTGTGATCGATATATTTTTTTTTTTTTTTATAATTGGAGTGCCTTAATCAGCAAACGACAATAAAAGTATGGTTTTTTGGTTTTTGGTTAAACTATGTGTTAAGCTATGACTGGGTAAATCAAGTTTGGACGTATTCAAACTATCTTTAATTGTTCTCAAATTTTTAAATTGTTGATTGTGAACCAATGACATAGATCTTTGCGCTTAAGTATATTCATTTATTCATACAAATTGCTAAACAATTAAAAGCATTTGAAAATCCTGAATCATTCTCCCAGTAGACTCAATAATATTGAAGTGTCTAAATCGGACTCTATCTACTAAAACACATAACTAAGACCTTCACTTCGACCGAAAACTTTAACTGGCCGACCATAGCCACCTACTATAACATTTTAAAGGCCTTTCCGTTGATCTTACGAAACAAAGTTCTAAAATATTTATGATATTTTCTTCGTAATGCTATCAATCAAGTTTGGCTCTGGTCTTAAAAAATATGTTGTTTGACCTTTCGGCGAGACAAACAAACTCAAATCGATCTAAGACATGCCAGACATTGTAATTATTCAGCTGTCACATACATATACAGATATATATGTATATATGCATAGATCGATATAACTATAGACGTACATACATTGGCATTTGCCATTGCATTAGCGACAAGTGCATTTGCACAACTCTCTCGTCGATTGTCGGCCAATCCAACTTGGTATTAAACTAAGCCATTTGTAGAAAGACAGAAAGAAGGGGGGGAGAGTCTAAAGGCAAAAGGCAGCAAAAGACGAAAGAAAAAAAAGAGTTAAAGCCAGGTGCGTGCCTTGCCTGCCCTGGCCAGAGACTGACTACGATTCCGACTCTGAGAGATATTGCCCAGCTAAATTTAAATTCAGTTTAAGCCCACGTCGTCGTTTTGATATCTTGTGTGTGTGTGTGTGCGTGTGGAAGGGGGAGGGGCGGTTTGATGGTGAAGGGTGGTGGAGGCTTGGGGTCTCTGTAAACCATTCATATGGTGGCCATTCATAAACCCGTATTTTTTCGTACCAAAAGCACGTAGGCTGCTGCTGCTGCTGCTGTTGCTGTCGATTGCGCTTTGCTTGTGTCTTAGTTAGTCTGTGGAACTGGTTTTGCCTCCTGCTTTGATTTCTTTATGAGTCTATTGCTTGAACCATTTTTTACTACCTTTATTTAAAAAAAAAGAAAGAAAAACGAAATGATTTTTTATTCAAATATCCCTTGGAGAGCCGCCGACACTTAACTCACACACACAAAAGAAAGGCGGTAGTTGGCACCAGCTTTTGTCCCCTATTCCCAAAGTGTGCCCAAAATCTTCTCAACTTAACACATTAAACTTGGCCCATGCAACAAAATAATATATATGTATATAAACGAAATATTAATTTTTTCTTTTTCCAACGTCCAAGTCATCACGAATATGAGATGCTCTTCAGAAGTTTGTTGAATATTTATTTAAATTATTTTGTGCTTTAGAATATATTTTTGCAGACTTTAATATAGTTAGAGCTAGTTATAAATAGGACTTGGGCTTATAAAGGATATTACTAATCACTTAAGGAGTTGATTGGGATAATAACAAAAAAGCCATTGGAAAATGCTTATATAGAGCTAATCGTTAATGGAATGTAAGAGAAAACAGTGAAGGTTAAAAAACTGGGTATAAAAAGTAAAGGTATGGATTTTTCATAGGTTTCCAAGTGCTTCCTTCTTGCCTATGACCTCTTTTAAACGACGTCTTATGGGGTATAAAAACTTTAGCTCTTACTTTCTATCACTCACCCAACTTACTTCCCCCTCTTTCTCTTTGGCTAAGAAAAACTTTTACGAGACCCACTAAATAATATTTTTTGCCATTTTGTTATTTTGTTGCATATTTTAGGGCGCTTCCCCGTTTTTGGCACAACTTTTCCTTCAACGCACTGGCTAATTTATTTTCATAGACTTTTGCCGAGCCAAGCGAAAATATTGTGGCCCCAGTCAGTTTTCCATCTCTTCTGCTTTTTCCACCTAGGTGTTCTCTATGATTTTTATGCTTTTGAATTTATGACTAATAAAATTTGTCAATTTTTTTCTACATATTCCATTTTTGGTTGTCTCTTTCTCCCTTATAAATGTGTATGAATGTGTGTGTGTACGTGTGGGTGTTGGACCTAGGCTTAACCCACGCATTGTTGTATTTTATTTAATATTTTTTTTTTCTGTGTTTGTTGTCTTTAGATTTTAATTTTTTGTGGGTTGACAAACAAATAAAAAATAGATATATGTGTATGTATATAATTAAATGTATAAATGTATATATATAACCCTATCGTAAACCGGTAAAACCGGACCAACCAAGTCATAATATCATCAAAAACAGTTCTCTCTGTCTCCCTAAATATTGTCATTTATTTTGGCCGAAAAAAGGAAAACTAAACACTAATTTGGCCATTTAGTTTTTGTTTTGAAATTTATTGTATTTATTGATTATACAAAAAAAAAACGCAAAATACGAAAGCGAAAGCCAATTTTTTTGGTATATTCTCTGCGGTTTTGCTTCAAATTTTTGTGTAGTAGAGTTTGCTCTGTTTGAAATATTTAAGTGAATCGACAAATTCTTTCCAAAGTTCAGGCAAGAGGGCAATAATAATTTTTTGTGTGTTTTCTTTATTAATTAATTAAAGATGAAAAGGCCCCCCAAACCATGTACTTCCCGCTCTCTCTCTGCCTCTCTCTCTCTCTCTATCTCTCCTTATCTATCTGTCTCTCTCTATGGCACTCTGGTCAACAGCTTAATCATCTAAAATGCTCATGAAGCAGAAAATAATTAATGTTAATGCCTTTCGAACTGGGCCTGAAAATGGGAAATGTTACTGAGTCTCTGCTCTGGCTTCTAATTTGTGCGGAGACCGCAAAGTTCATAGCAAATTAGTTGATTAGTTTAACGTTGACTGGCCCCCCTAACGGAATGATCGAAGGAACAAGGGGAGCAAGAGGGGCTGTAGGAGAATGGCTCCCGAATCTCTGTTAGCATTTGCAGGCCACATTTGTTCAGTGCAAATTTTATAATTCAATCAGTGCCTGGCAAACAACATACACACACACACAGAGAGAATTACACACCAGCAAATACACACAAAGAGACTTGGTAATGCGGCAATTTGGCGGCCAAGCGTTCGAAAGGGAGCTATGAGGAGTGGGTAGGAGGAGCTTCTTGTTTCGCGTGAGTCAAATGCGTTTTATTGTGAATTTATTAAGCGTGCCCAAGGCGAACATTAAATGCTTGGCTTGCTCGGTGACAAGATTGTTTGGATTTGGGATTGGGATCAGCATTGGCATGATTAAAGATAGCCCCCAAAAGAAAAAATGCGAAGGAGAAACGGTTAACGGTGGCTAAAGAAATGACAAAAGTTCTCATAGTTTATTTTGGATATTAACTTTAGAGATTAAAGTTATTGAATTACTTCCAAAACAGAAATTATTTATACAAAAGCCTACACAATTTCAAAACTCAAAATATTGCCCAACTTATTCTATATTTAAAAAGAAAAAAAGTAAAAATATAACTGTTATAGTCAAACTTTTGTAAAAAATATTAAGCACACAGAGTAAGTAGCAGCAATAAATGTTATTCTTCTTAATTTAGCTCAAATATTTCTACTGAAAGTTAATAGAAACTCTAATAAACTTTCAATTGTTTTGTTCCATGAAGCTAACACGGTATGGACCAACTAAGTTAACGACCGCAGTTCAAGTCAAAACTCTAAATATACAATTATACTACAGGATTGTATTTGCAAAGAATCCCCGATCAGACATTCAAAATCGCCTCACGTACGCCTCATGTACATCCGAATGCCAGCCCATTTTGTTGACTTATTATTTTATTATTTCTCCCATAATTTGAATGCAGAAATGGAATATTATGAAATTTGCAAAATTTCCCAATCCGTTTTCAAGATATGCACCTCTCATATAGATGTAGGTATATAATCTTGGATCACATCCAAGTGGCACATTTTTGCTTAAACTGCCATTTTGTTGCTGTTGTTAGTATAGGGAATTGCGGTCAGTCAGTATGTTTTTTCATCTCCTTTTTTCGTGTTCTGCTCTCAATCTGAGCAAACTACAAAAAAATTAAAAGCTAGACTCATATGTGGGCTAACTATGGTACTTCATTCGCACTTTTGTGTTGATTCTAAAGCCCAACCCCATAACCTGTTCGTCATACAACGAGTATGTAATTCATTTTTTGCTTTACTTAATCAGAGCAAGTGGCTTTTAGTTGGCTCTCGTACTGGTTCACTTGACTAGTAAGTAGTTGGCCAAGCGATTAGTCCAAGCCTTCTGAGTTCAATGCACTGCAAATCCACACTGTACTGAACGAGGAGAATTGGGGGGAATTTTTAATTCAATTTGCCTACGTAAATCTGGGTATGATAAACCTACATTTGGTAGACGACGGGATTTTGCTTAAGAAATGGACAACAAAAGAGATTTCACAAATTCCATTTAACCGCATCCTCAATTTTCTGCTGGAGGAAACCAGCAGCAAACAAAAAACCCAAACAACCCAAAAAGGCACACATGAGGAAATGTGTACAGAGAGAAAAATATAGAGTAATAATCATAATTTTTTTCTAGGTTGGTTAGAGCTATTTGCTACACATGGCACTCGCTCATCGTACATTTTGGGGCAGGTGTTTTTCTTGGCGGTTTTTATTCTCTTCATTTTTTCGGGC
Source organism: Drosophila willistoni (assembly GCF_018902025.1). Lineage (NCBI taxonomy): Eukaryota > Metazoa > Arthropoda > Insecta > Diptera > Drosophilidae > Drosophila > Drosophila willistoni. The sequence continues at coordinate 345,338 of NW_025814048.1, forward strand.
TTGTTTATTTGCCCTTTGCAGCTTGACTTGAATTAATTCCTGAACGCGTGCAAATGTGGCGAGAAGACAGAGAGAGAAGGGAAACTGTGTAGTCCGCGTCCAAGATGATGATGATGGCAAAAGCAGCTGCTTCTGAGCGTGCGCCAAATTGTGGTAATGATGGTTGCTAACCTGCTAGCTAGAGGGTAGCCAGACAGCCAGTCAGCCAACCAGCCATCCTTTTCAGAATTAAATTTACTTGAATTAACTTGACTTGACTGAAGTGCTGGAATTGGCATTCGAATTGGAATTGGTATTGAAGATGGAGTTGGAGTTTGACATGAGCTAATGCCAGGATGAAATTCCACGAAATCTCATTTCATTTGTATAATAAATATTTAATTGTCGACAAAATTCAACAGAACTGTGGCCCAAATGGGCATAAACGTATACATACAGAACTTATTTGTGAAATGAAATAATAAACTTATAACAATACATGAATTGGGAAGGCAAATAATTACAAATGATTTTCAATTCAACCAAAATAACTTCAAAATTAATCTTGTAATTCTTGTAAATCAAAGCCCTATAGACATTGCAAATGACTTGTGGTTGATAAAGAAAGTTTATTGAAAGATAATAAAAATTTTTATAATTTTTGTTTGCATTTAAAAGTTAAAAAATATAAAAAAGATACTTTTTTAATCTTTTGTTATTGCTTGGTCATATCCATATCCAGAAGGAGATGTTTTTCGCTTAAGGTTTTGCAATTTTTAAATTTTAAGGCGAAAAAGAGTCCAAAAAATCATTAGGACAATGAAAATTGTCTTTGCTTTCTACGAAAATAAATGCCAAAAAGCGTTTAGCTTCGTATTCGTATTCTTGGGAATAGCGTTGCGTTCAACTAAAATTCACATGTAACCTATTGAATTAAAAGGAATTGCATTGCAACACAGGTTTTATTGAATGCATTAAACGGGGAGAAAGACAAACCTTCAAACTTCCCGTCGTCATAATTTCTTTTTAGACCTGCCTCTTATCCATATTAGAACTGTTGTCCATATTTTTATCAATATAAATTCAGCGCCGCATTGCTTTAAGACAATTCACACAATGATTATAATCAAAAAAGATTTTCAATGCCCACTAATAAATTCGTCATGTTGAATCAAAATAAAATCGACATATATAGTGTTAACTAACGGCCGATTGACCGTTATAATGAAACAAAATTAACACACGTCTCATAAATAAATCAAAAATAGAATACAGCAAGAAAAATTGTATCGAAAATGCAAATGCCTTAATTTCCTTTTTCCAATTAGCAGGCAAACAATAAAACAAAAGACAAAAAACACAAAATTAATTGAAAAACTACGCAGACTCAGATTCAGACAACGAAAGTACACGGTAAACAATACTCGGAAACTGTTTTGCGTCAGTCCGAGCATCGAGCATCTGAGGCAAGCGTAAAAGATGGTAAAAATTAAATTATGTGTGCCACAAGAGTTCGCCCCGAATTATGTCGCATAAATCAAATAAACATTAAAAAGAAAATAAAGAAAAAAAACAAAAGTAAAAAAAAAAACAAAAATGTTTACGATAAACTTTTGCATTTAAAGAAGCAAACTAGAGTGCAAGGGAGTGGAGGAAGTGGGGCTGAAGTTTGCAGCAGATGTAGGTGAGGCATTAAAGCAACACTTGGGACACTGTGGCAAAAACAATTTTCGCTATTCGTTGCTGTTTTTTCTTTTTGGTTGACTATTTATTTATTGCGAAGTAAAAACCGCAGAGCAGAGAAAAACAAGTGTTTAAATGTCAACAGCAAGTAGCAGCAGCAGCACAGAAAACCAAAAAGAGCGAGAAAAACCAGCAGCCAAAAGCAGTCAACAGCAGTAGTTGGCCAAAACGAGACACCGACGCCGAAGCTAAGCCACTATTCATATGGCAGAGATAACTAACTACTAGACGGGAACTCATCTTCATTTTTGTCTATTTCTTTTTTTTATTTTTTTATGTAGTTGGTGGCTTTTGCTGTTAAAATGTCATGAACTTTTGCACAGCGGTCAGAAGCATCTATGAGATACTTTTTATTTTTACTGTCTGTGGTTATCTGTGTGTGCACATGTAAAAATTATAAAAATTCAATAAAAAAAAAACCTTAAAACTTACCCAAAAGCCAGACAAATGTCAAAGTTATCCACAATTGCATTTTGTTGCTCGCCTCTCGCGTCTCAGTGTTGGTTTTAGTTGATTTTGGTTTGTTACTTCTTTTTCCGTCTTTTATAATTTCAAGTTATTATTATTATTTTAAAATTAATTACAGATAGTTATACTGTTTAATTATTGACTCGCACATCTTGATATATGCACTAAACACACACACATACACATAAACATAGACCACACACAAAATCACCCACTAAAATATCGTTAGATATATATAATTCTTTTTTTTGTTTGACAAACTGTTGATCGAGTTGCATGTATTTTGATATTCAGATGCGCCTTTTTTCTTGTTTTACGTTTCGATTTCAATTCGTTTGGACTAAATATTCGTACGCGACTACGTCAATGCGCCTCGGCGGACCGTTAAAGACTGAATATAGTATCTGAAGAGTATCAACCCGAAGCCAGACTCAGACAATCAACAATTTGCCATGTTTGACTTCATATAAAGTTTTGTATAAGTTCTCACTTAACCGAGACACAAACCTTCGAAAAGTCACGCCTCCAACCACCACAGTCAAAACTGCCCCAGAAGTTGCTTGTCCGAGTTTGCAACTTACAACTTGGTTGTCCGTGTCTCGGCTAAGTGAGGACTTATACAACTTTAATAAACGAAATTCTTATAATTCGCAGAGATTTTTGTAAAATGATATAATTTTGAATTTTTCTTTGGCTTAAATTATTTGTTTTTCCGAATTTTTGAACTTTTTTCGATATGTTCGTTCTCAGCACAAATATCTCGTCAGTGTTTCGTCTATCCTTGAGAACCTATCTCAATAAATTTCGTTTTAGTACATCGACTTCGTGTAGTTTTCTCGCAACTGCGCAGAGTCCTTCGTGTTACTCTACTAAAAATTTACTCAAATTATATTATTTTGCAGAACTCTACTATTACGAACCATAGCTGAATATGTTTTTTCGTAGAGTTGCAAAGAAATTCGAAATTATGTTTTAAGAGAGAATGAAACTCAGTACATTTTCGAAGAGTTTGTTCATGTTTGAAGTTACGTTTCGTTTGAATCAAGAGTTAGGCCGCCTTTTGGTTAAGAAAGTAAAAGTGTGTTTGGTCCTAGAAGTTTCGGTCCTAGAGTGGGGATTAGGTTAGGAAGGAAAAAACATGAGAAAAACTTTATCGAATATTTTGTGTAAACAACAACAAGTTGGTCAGGAAAAAGATTCGAAAAAGTTTTACCACATAAATGAAAATGAAAGTGCCGAACTATGAGATGTGACTTCAGTTTTGGAGCTGTATTGCAATCAAAATGTTAAGATTAAGTTGAAGAATGGTTAAATTTGTAGTTTGAGAGGAGAAAAAAGACGAAAAGTTTTCCTTAATGGGTACAACAAAGTAATTATATAAATTTAACCCATCTTTGCGGATACATTCATACTAAAATCGAGTGGAGTCAAACAACGAATTGAAAACAATTCTAGACCTATCTTATGTCTAACATCGAAAGTCAATGATAGTTTTGTTAGAAAATTTAATTAAAAATTTATACCATAGGTTTGAATTGCTAGAATGAAAAAATGATCAATGATGCACTTTTGCGTAAATAAAAACTAAACATATGTTTTTTTCTGACACTTCAACAATTCCATTTGAATAGGCACTCATCATACACGACAAGAAAAAAGTATGTAGGATTAAGGAACTTTTTTAATACCGGCCTTTTTCAAACTAAACTGGTCATGCTTGGAGAAAAATACAAGGATCTATTCAGGCATTTTTACTTAAACTATATACCTTGTTTTTATTTAGCTATATAACTTTTGAAATTTCCTAATATAAATATTGTAATGAAGGACCTATATTTCTATTTTTTTCAGTGCATTTAGAATTGAATTGTTTTTCATTGTTTTTTAAATTAATTAAATACCTAGCAGTTTTGTGCAGAAAACAATGCACACAAAACGCAGTGCACTTCAGAGTTTTTTCAGCTGATGAAATATATTGGAATATAAAATCATCCAAAAGGCTAAAATATATATCTTTTCGTGTGTCCCCTATAATTCCGTTTCCGCTCACCTCCTTTTTAACGCCTACTCTTTAAACACCCATTCATGCAATCCAACAACAACAAAAAAGGGCAGCAGCAACATAACAAACAAGCCACAGGAGAATCAACAAAAATATGTTTGTTTGTCTGAAGCGTATGCAGAAAAATACAATAAAAGAATATATACGAAAAACAAAAAATAAGCTGCATATAAGCTGGGAGGGAAGACGACTTGGTGATACACTATTGAATAAAAGATGGTAAACAAAAGTCCTTACTACTAAAATATTTTTAACTTGAAAGTATAAGAAAAGTGTTTAACTCTCTATATTGTCTTAAAGGGTTGGTGAAGCTCTTTTAGATTCAGTGCGATTTTAAAGTAAGATGATCTTTTTACTAGATCCATCGGTTATAATCCTGACGATTACCGATTATCAATTGTTGTCTTTTCTCTGTTTATTCTAATATTTTCTCTTTTGGAAGTAAACCGTTCATTACACTGGTGTAAATTATAGTCCAAGTGTTATGATTGTACATACTTTAATTTTTTTCCAAACTTGTTAAGCGCCACATTTAAGTAAAGAGATAAAGCTACACTTATTGAATATATTAATGAAAAATACTCCACTTCATATATACAAATATGTACATACATATTTTTAGATCCAAAACTTATTTCCATCTGTCTGTCATGCCTTTCAATAATGTGAGCTACCCTTTTTTAACCCATAGGGGTACTAAGTATATTACAATACAAACGAAACTGAGCTGAGTTTGTCATGTGAGCAAATGAAGGGGCCACGTGGAGTTGATTTTTCATGTGTGAAATAAGAAATATAGTAATATGCTTGGGCTCATAGTTGTATAGTTACTGAATCGAGTTCATAGTAGGATATTATCCCTAGTCCAGAGTTGGTGGCAGTCAGCAAGCAGGCTTTATTAATGGCTCATAATGACTTAAGTGAAATTACTGAAGCGTAACTTGGACTCTTTACACTGCTTGACTGGCACTTTCTTTCTCTCTCGCACTCACTTAGTCCATCTCTCTCTCGCACCAACCAACTGCAGGTCATAAACAGCGAGAATTCCCACGCGGCATTTAATATTCTGTTGGCCAAGTAAATTCTCCCTTTCTGCTTGTTGCTTGACTCGACTCGACTCAACTCGCCTTGCCTCGACTCTGGTTGTTGGTTGTTGTTTTTCTTGTTGCTAGTTGTTAAGGTCAGTTCATATATTACGCTTTGCCTGCCAGAAAGGTGCCATAAGTCTGCTTTACTCTTTCCCCCCTCATCACCCCTTTTCCTACATCATGTGTGTGTGCGTCTGTGTGGGTGATAGTTCTTCCTTCTACTTATTTATTTTTTGCCCTTGTCTCGCCAGCAACTGTTGCCTACTTTTGTGCTTTTGCCTGCTGCTGTTGCGGCTGCTCGTTTGACTTTCCTCTTCCAGTTACTCCGCTCCCTTACCATCCTGCCATTCTTTTCCTTTGCTAATTAAGCGAAATTTTGCGTAATAAGCTTGTCTGTAATTTGCGCTATCTTTTTTTTTTGTTGCTTCTGTTGTTGCCCTCTTTTTGTTCTGTTGTTTCTGTTAACTGTCATCAAGGTGTTCATTGGCTTTGTTATTATGCCTCGATGAATTCCGCCCAGAGCTTTCGGGGCCAGGCCAATGATACACATTTGTCATTTTGTATCTTACGTACACATATATGCTAAGAAAAATTAATTGTCTTTGGATTGAGTGCAGAATAGATACTCAAGAATGTCTCTCTCTCTCTCTGTAACCCAGTTCATGGGGCGAGGACATGGAAATAGTAATCTTACACAAAGAAATTGTCATCTTATTTCATTGCGGCATCGCTTAAAGAAAGAGCAAAGTTTACCCAGATGTGGAATAAAGTAATTTTTTGCTCATTTTAAATGTTTGAAAGACAGCTACATACTTGTTTTAGATATTAAGATGGTAAACTGTTTTTATTATTACATGGATCAAATGGATTTTATTTTAAAATTAGTATTGATATATTAATTGACAATTGTACTTCACAAAAGGTATAGCCTTTGTAAAGATTATTAAGAAATTTCAGCCAAAGGTGAATATAAAAAGCTTATGAAATTTATCTATGAATAAATTATATTTGTCTATTGGCCTTCAAATTTTAGGTAAAGAATTTGAAAGTTGTTTAAAAGGATAACCTGGTTTTTTAAAAGTTGCAAAGAGAATTCGGACTAAAACTTATAAAACTAACGCATCTACTATAAAGATAATACAACAAACTTAATTTTCGGCGTATTTACTTTTTTCTTAAAATAACATTGCAATATTTAAAATACTGTTACTGTCAAAATTTGAGAACTTTTAAACTATTTGACTAAAATGTCCCAGAAGGAAATGCAGCGGGGTCAAACAAATATATTCAACAAATGATCTGCATTGTGGCTTTTTTGTTTCTTCAATTCATCTAAAAATTTTCTATTTTGCCAACATTTTTTAAATGGGACAATGTTAAGTCACGCAAACACCTAGTCACATATACTGTGACGTTTGCTTTAAGCATCAATTTTTATCATTCACAAATAACCGAAACTCATCTGCTAACATTCCGGTGAGCACATTTAAAATGAATCAAGAATTATCTGTCATCAAGGCTGAGCTTAATACACATATATGTATAAAGACACATCTGCACATCCATCAGTTTTCCGCGGCAGAGGTGGGCCAGGTAGGTGTGGAGTTGGATGGGGCAGTGTGTGATGCTCAGTCTATTTGAATATTTTTTGCACTGATAAGTCGCATTATTCACGCCGCAAATACACGCATAATTTCATCAAAAATTTACGCCATCAGAACAACAAAAAGGACCAAAAAAAAGAGAATACACACACAGACAGGCGAACAGATCAAATATGGTCCACGATGATATTGTTGCACGAATTTCGTTTTTTTTTTGCACCTGCTGTTTGTTGCTGGTTTTGCGGTTTTATATTGGCTCCAGGAGAGGGAGGACAACGTGAGAGAGGGATATTAAGCAAAATAATAACGGCATTATTTACCCAGGACAACAACAAAAAGGTGTAAAGCCAAAATGTCATTACACCGAAGCACACACTCCAGCCCACACATTGAAGTTGGTGTTATTTAAACATGTGTAAACAAAACCATTGAATTAAACCAGAAATTAGCATCGATTTAAGTCAAGAAGAAGGTGAGGGGGGTTCCTTTCCACCCTTCCACAACTGGCAGTACCAGACATAACCATGCTCTTTATCAGTAGGCGCTTGCTCACCTCGCTTATCAGTTACAAAACCAACACACACACACACACACACACACACACACACACACACACACACACAGTTACACTCACAGACGTGAGCCCCTATACCCTACATATGTACGTACCAGCAATTCCCCGCAAATTCTGTTGCTTTAAAAAAAATTTTTTGGAGCATAATTTAAACATGTGTTTAGACGTGGCTGTAGCCGTTGCCGTTGCCCATTGCCTGCAGACGACAAATAGCAGCAAAGAGAGACACGGAGACACAACATAACACACGCTGCGTATACTTAATCCCTTTTAATCCGTTTTTCGGTCCATGGGTGTGTTGGTGTGAGTGTGTGTGGGCCGACATAACCTCAACACAACAAGCCTAACCTAACAGGCAGTACCAAAAACAGCAACAACAACAACGTGCAAAGCAAATCGCGTCTGTCAGGCAGATAAGATGCGAACGGAGAACATAATGCTGTTATTGTTGTCGTCCTTGCCAGCCGCTGGATTCACTCGCTGTTTTTCTGCCTCTTTTACCAAAACAGGCCAGGATAGAGATGACAAATTTCACTTTCGTAATGCAATTGGAAAGCATAACGGGATTGAAAAACGCATATGAAACGCACAGAATAGTCACTGTAGTTCTACCATTTGCTGGCTTTTCCCTCTATGCCGTCACCAGTTTACTAACAAGAAACTTAAGGCAGTGGAAAAAAACGAACCAAAGTTTTCGGACGCCCGTATGTATATTAATTTTGATGCATATTTATACATACATAGGTATACCATTAAATTGTTAGTTTAAAAATTGTTAGTTTAAATTAAAATACATATATGCAGAGACAAACAATTAAAGGGTTTAATTTAGTTAAGTACAATTTTAACGATCTTTTAAAATTGTGGATACTCTCTATTTTTTTAATTGTGGATACTCTCTATTTTTAATTTTAATTTAATTTTTAACCTTGCACCAAATTGTTTCTTATGGTACATAATCAATTATTAATATAATAGGTTGAAACTCCAAATTTCTTTCAGCTTCCTCAAAATATAATTTAATTTTCTTACTGTGCTATTGATACTAATCAAGAAACTATCAATCGTTCACTTTGATCCCTAATCAGTATATACTACATTTTCAGTCGGCTATCAGTTGCACAGGAATATATACAAATAAGAAGTAGTGTTCCTTTTCAAAAAATTGACCGACTAGCTAGTGACACAAAAAAAAGTAATAAACTTCGCAGATTCCTTAGTACTTATTCATTTTTATTCTCACATTCTAAAGCAAATATTTGCATACTGTTGCATAAATGTTCTTCACCTACTTTTCACGTTTTAATTTGTCCATCTCTAAAGTAAAAATTTGAATAAATATATAAAAGTTCTTGCATGTGATATTTTATGTGAAGGTGCTAAAAAGGCGTGGGCCTGGTTTTTCAACACTTGGTTCATATACCTATACTCACACACAACGACAGACTCATAAAAAATATTCTGCAACCTTGTCTGCAGCCACTTGTTGTTGTAGTTGTTGTTTGTTTGTTTTAGTCAGTGTTTTTGCTGTTAACACACTCACTTAGTGGTTGGGAAATAGTGTCTGCTACTTATCATATGCAAATGTTTGACAATGTTTATGCTCATAAATGCTTACCAGCCAGCTCGCGTGAAGTGTTTGTAAGGCGGTCCTAGTAACTTAAAGCCAAGACCAAGTGAATTCATCCGTCCCGCCCCGACCTCTCACACCCAGGCATATTCGAAGTTCGCTGCTCATATCTCACTTGCTTTTTGCCCCTTTAGGGGTTCACGTTCTAGTGCGACGAAAAGAAAAAAACAGATTTATACATGTATTTGTGTCATAAATTCATTACTGAGTTTCTGGTTTCAGTTTCTGTGAAGGTTTTACTAGTTGAGCAAAAGTTCTCTCAGCACTCAAGTAATAAAAAGAAAGGCTATACATATTTATGCATACAACCTTGACCATTTGATTACTGTTGGTGCTACTAAACAAATAAGTAGTAAAATATCTCATAAGAATATTTATTGTATATTATTCGAAGCCATTCAAGTTTATCAAACTGCACTTAAATCAAGGACGAAAATGATCATTTCAAATTAAAAAAATTGTATAATACTTAGATGAGAAGACAGTATTATATTTTAGTTAGCATTCTTATTTTTAGAAAGTATGAAAGTTAATATGAGTAACAAAGGATTTTAAAAAGCTGAAAGTACGTTCTGTGTTTACGCCGAAAGTGCAATGAAAATTGGTTAGCCTTTTTTTTTGGTAATTTAAAAAAAGAATTTGCATTCCTAATAAAATGTTTAAAAATTGAGTATAACTTTTTTTGTTGTGGTTAATTAAAAAATTGTTAAGATAAAAGGTTTTTCTGTTTATTTAGGTATATCCAAAGACATGTATTCATCTTCTTCTTTACTGAAATCTTATACTCATCTTTTTCTTGTTAGCTTCTTTGATTTTGAGCAAGAAATTTAGCTTGTTTCTTAGATTTTTCATATATTTTGTTGCTTTTCATTCCTGTTTCCTTTTTACTTGTTGTACGTTTTTCTTTCGGTTTTCATTTTTTGTTTTTTTACATTTGCATGAGAAATGTAATTTATACAAAATTAATTTACGTCATAAAAGGACTAAAGCTGGACTCTTCTTTCATAAATGTTGAATGTGAACACACATATACACCGAGAAAGAGAGAGAGAGGAAAATAAATGCATTGAAATAAAATAAAATATAAGCCGAAAAGTAGTAAACCGTAAAGCTCTTTTGGCCAGCCAGAAAGCGGCCCAAAAGCTGATGCCAGAATTTATGCAGAAGCCAGACTGCTCTTGTTGCTTGTTGCTCCTGCTTGCAGTTGCAGTATTCTGGCCTGCAAGTAAGGCAACATTACTTGCCTATTGTAAATGCAGCTTAGAAAATTTGTTGCAAATAAACTGAAATTGCGAAAGGCTGATACACAACTCCCCACACACATACATGTACATATATGTACATAGTAAAAGAAGAAAAGCTAGCAAGCCATTCGAAGGAAAAGAAAAGCAAAAGCCAAAAAAAAAAAAAAAATAAACCAAGGAACACAAGAAAAAAATTGGCAATTTAACATTTGACGTTTTCTACGAGACTTGTTCAAACAATATACTTGGGAATTTGTTTTAATGCTCCACAACGGACTGTAGGATGTCAGGGTGGAGAGAAGAGAAGTCTTAAGGTGTGTGTGTGGATTCAAACAAGAGTAGGGCTAGAGGGTTAACTCCAGAACGTTGGCAACTTGCAATAATGGCTTTAAATTTTTATTAGATGACGACGCTTATGCGCCTTAGTTGCCATCGAGTCTGCCTGCTGCTTGGACGATGCCATACTCCCTGACACACACACACACACACACACACACACACACAGTGCAATGTAGTGCCTGCCTCAGTTGCCACTTTGTCTGCCTCTTGGCACATTGCACGAACTCGGCAAAATGTTGAAATGTTGTTGAAAATGTCTGAGCTGGCCATATAGCCATGTGCAAGTGCATTGTTGCGATTGTGTGTGTGTGTGTGTGAATTTCTGATTCAGTGTAACATAAAATTTTCTCAGTTCGCTGAGCATGTTTCTGTATCAACATGTTTCATGATGCAGTAATATAACTAAGAACACTAATTACCAAAAATAAAACAGTTTTATTTTATTCACCAGCAATTTGTATTCGTTTATACTCTATAAAACGTGAATTATACTTGAAATATTTATTAATTAATTTTTTGAAGTCGTATAGGTGTATAAACAATATACTTTTTAAATATTTTTCGGCTCTCTTGTGTGAGTTGGGCTAGTTTGTTGTAAATCTTCAAAGCGGTGTTGCAGTTTTGATAAATTCGTTGATAACATAGATATATTATTATAAATATTATGATTATTTTATAAAGTAAATTATCATAGAAGACGAGAATCAAAACGATGAGGTTGTAATTGACCCATCGAGCTGCAATATATTAGCACGGGCCCAAGAAGATTTTCTTGGTTAACTTCTACGTTTTAAATACACACCTATTGATGTCCCTTTAAGGCGTTACTTAGTTCAAAAATCACCACTGGACTAGCTCCTTCTCTAGATTTGGCTTGGCAGTTATTAATATATTTATTAAAAATTACACCCTTTTTTTTCTAACACTTACCCTTATATCTCTCTTTTTAAAAATGTAAATTAGAAGTAAGAGAGGGAGATAAAACTAAATGAGTGTGATTAATAATTATTTTTTATTTAATAATTATTACACTTTTATCTTTCTTAACTGTTCTTAACTTCAATACTTTCAATTACTTTCTTTTAAGAAAATTTCTGAAGAATTCAATTTGAAAAACAATTAAACAATTACACTCGTCATCTAACTTCGTATTTTTTATTTTATTACTTTGTTCTACTTCTTGTAGTTTATGTTTGTTAACATTTAGGAAAACCAAATTTCTAAACGTAATCTCAATATGCCTCTCTGTGTGTGTGGGTATAACTCGTGTTGTTTGTATCTCTGGTGACGGCTGAGAATGACGCTGATGCTAGCATGTTTAGTTAGTTGCCCCTTAGCGTATGCTACAGCTACGGCTCGTGCTCATGCTCCGTGGGCCTTTGCCTCTTCTTTTCCTTCTTGTGTCATGTGCCCTCCGCATCGTCATCTAACTTCGCATAATTACGCGCTTATTATTTTTGCCAACTGTCTCTGGCCTCAGTTGGGTTAGGCTTTTGGCTTCCTCTGTGTATGTACTTTTAATTTTATTTAGCTTTTCGTGTAATTGTATTATTTGCTTGATTTTATTATTTGCCTGTAACACGCGCGCTTTGCGCCCATAATTAACCAAATAAATAAAATATATACTAGTACGTACCCAACATACTAGTGTATGAAAAGAGGAGTAATAGTTTTTCGCTTGTCGAATTTAGGTTTCGTTTTTGGTGTGCCCCCCAGAGGTCCTAACATACGCATACATGAGCCAGATAGGAATTGCCATGACAACAGCAAATTAAATGGCTGTCATTTCACTTAGCTCATCTTTTTTTCGGTCCATTTTATGTATTAGTCTATGTGTGTGTGTTTTTTTGTGCATTTTGTTTGTTGGATTACTTATTGGCGTGTTTGCAAATTCGGTTTGTCAAATTCAGTTGGCTGGCTGTGTGTTTGGCCATCGCATTATGAAGTTGTGAGCATAACTAATTGAAAAGCTTTTGTTGCTTTTGGCGCTTAGCGGATTTTGCAAAAAGTTGTTGAAGCGGCAGTGGAATGAAATTGTGGGTTGAGGCGAAAGGACAGGAATGAATGACAGGGATATGAGTGGGCATGGCAATGCAGTTAAAGTTTGCAATTTGCCTTCCTTTTTTTATTTTATTGTGATCGAAGAGATTAGTACAACAAAGTCATTAAAAGATCTAAAAGTTAAGTTAAGCATGGAATTGTTAAGCAGAGGGGAAAGAAGATTAAGTGGAAGTTAGCAGATTTGAACTATATTAAGGAATGTAGTAAGCTTAGTACTATATATTAAAGATAGTTGCTGTTCTTAAACTATGTCTGCCATATATATTAATCAACATGACTTGCGGACCTCACATAGCCATGTCCGTCAGTCTCTCAGTGTGGATCTCATTGTCAGACTATTAAAAATAACAGAGACTTTTATTAACAACTATTTATTATACCTTCCAAAAATGGTATAAAAAATATAAATAAAAATCTAAAAGTCTAAGTGGCCCAGTCATTTAGTCAACTGAACAATGAGGATCCTGGTTCGAATCCCAGGCTAGTGTATGGATGTAGTTTTCATCTAAGACGAAGGCCTTAGTTGCCAGTGCTTGTAAAATATAGTTAGGTTGATAGTTTATAACTATATCCTACACTTTAATAATAATAATAATAATAATAATAAAAATCTAGTGAAATTCGATTAGAGATAAGAACTCCAGAGTTGCAATGGCCATAGCAATGGCCATCAGTGTTAAAACTATTATTTGTATTACTATTTGGACATAGTTGATGTAGTCTCACAAGTAAATTACACAAGTAGGTACTCTTAGCCAGAGAGATTATCAGTAGTTTAACTACATATGCATGTATATTACAAGCCCACCCATAAATATATTATATATGTCTGTTATTCTTACTTGTAAATAAGTATGTTTACTTAAATCACTTTCCTTCAGGACACACAACATATTGGCGTTCATTTATATGTACTTATATGTAGGTAGACAGGTAGGTAACTGAGTGTACTCTGATGAAATTCAATTGCCTCTCTGTTGGTGTCTCGCTTACCTTGAATAATAATAACCTTACACAAATTACATTTATTTAAGTTCCAATTCCATCACATCAAACAATTTCGGGGCCCAAAACCTTCAAGCAACAATCGCCCATCTAATTCACTCAAATGCTCTTGCTCACCGACTGCTACCTGTTGTTCACCTGTTTTACTTGGCGTTCCAGCAGCAACTTAATCATCACCATTGACGGCGTCATCGTCATCTTCATCGTCATCATCATCGTGATTGAATTCGGTCTTGTCTTGCCTGCCGGCACAGTTAATGTTGTCTGATTTCATTAGCCAGACCATGACCTAACACTTCTCTCCTCTCTACTCTTCCTCGCGACTGAAATGCGTTTTGACATTTTTCGTTAATTTTGGTTTGTTAACCCTTAGAAGCATTCAAGTGGTCAATTTTATAATCAAGTACTTAGGATGAACAAACAGAAAATGAGAACCTATTCTTTTCATAAAATTTTTGGTCGTAGCTACCATCTTATAATTAAATACTTCGCATAGCTCTAAAAAAAAAATCGGGTTTTGGTAATATTTTCTATCTGTTAGTGTTCTTAAATTTCTGTTTCATGCTACTTTTTCGACGAAGACCTTCCCAAGGTTAAATGTCACGTTAAGTTTATATCTGTACGTTTTCTCACCCGCCATCCGTTTCGCACGCCAATTAGCTGGTCGCCCCACCCCCAGCTCTAGCGCTTTGTCCCCCCGTCTTGTTCAAACTTGAAAAAGCGTTTTAACATGAACTTGAATGGTCTTATTATTGGTTTTGCTTCGATATCACTTCGATTTTTCCGATTTTTGTTGGGTGCCGTTTTTTTGTTGTTGTCTATTTGATTGTCAATATTATTGGACCATCATTCCACCATCCATCCAATTCAAAGTATAATCGTATTTGTATTTATATGTATGTTGCTCTTTATAGGCATGAATTCGTTTCGTTTTTTTCCCACACTTCCCCACCCCAGTCTCACTCTCTGTCTCTCTCTCTCTCTTTCGTTCATTCTCTATCTATCTATCTCACTACCCGCAATTCTTGTTGTGGCTAATTTGCTTTTATCATTGGCATTAAATTTTATGCTTATGTTTATGCTTTTTTCTAATAAAAGTCGCAAAGAGGCAAAAGTGGGCGGACAAAACTGATGGGCTGGGTGGATCCAAAATTGAGACATTGTTGTTGTTGCTGTTGTTGTTGGGCGAATTAAATGGAAATGATGTTTGTGCATTTTAATGGGCAGTTGAGTAGCAGCAGCTGCTGCACAATCAGTATTAGAAATAAGGGTAAGGAACCTCTTTTTCTGCTCTATCGATGGAGTGTGGCAATAATCGCAAACTAAGTAACGTTCATTTAAAGAAGGAAAAGTAAATGTATCAAAAGGTAATTCATATATTCAATATCTGCTGAATGACGACCCTAATTAACTTAGTATTGTGACATTTTGGAAAAAAAAAACAAATTGATTAAAAAGATTAACAAAAGAACAATATTCGACTTCCAAATATAAGTTATTAGATTGGTATCTCTTTAGGATTCATTAGTAAATTAATTTATTTATTGCAATGTATTTGTTTTTTTATATGGCTAATGTATTAGTTATTTTATTATTATTATTGAAGTATAGGATATAGTTGTAAACTCTCAACCTAACTATATTTTACAAACACTAGCAACCAAAACCTTCGGCTTATTGTTAGACAAAAACTACATCCATACACTAGGCTAGAACTCGAACCCGGATCCTCGTTTTTCAGTGTGTTAGTTAATGGAGTTGGTTACTGCATTTTGTAATGTTTTGGTTAAAGTACCAGTTTGTTACTAAATTAGATTCATTTTAAAAAATTAAGTTTCTATATGTCGATGGGTAAGTTTGTACTTTATCATATTAATTTATACTTCTGTTGAAATTATTTATTTAAACAAATTTTGTCTACCTTTCTTCTACTATGCTGAATTACCAAATCAATGTGATTGACTTTATAATTTATATATCTTTAATGCTTAAGTCGGCAATTTCTGCACACAGCTTTTACTGATTTGACAATAAAATTGTGCACATGTCTTGTTTTTAATTTGAATTTCTTCTTCTGGTGACCAATCCCCCCTGCATATATAATTAAATTCCCTCCTCCCCCATCGTTTTTTCATTGCATAAAAATTTCAATTGTAAATTGTTTTGGCTTTTCCTCCTTTTTTTTCTTTCTCGCTGTTGTTCTTGTGACCTATCAGTGGCAACAAATAAACAAGAGTCTCCTTTTGGGGCCCCCTCCAACTTCTAAAGGGTCTGTCATTTGGTTTTTTGTATGTATGTATTTGTGTCATAAAAACAGGCAACGCATAACTTTCATCTCTCAGAAATCTGCTCCAAAAAACCCCGCCCAGACTGCGTCTCCTACTTCTGTTTTCCCTCTGTGGTGGTGGTGGTGGTGCTGCTACTTGGTTTTTTATGCCACACCTCGATGCAAATCATAGCCACATCTGACGCACATGTGGCACGTAACAGACACAGAGAGAGAGAAAGACAAGCGACAAGCTCCATGTACAATGCTAGCGACGTTGTCGTGGTCGTTGCAGGATTTGTCTGTTTTGTGATTCTGCCCCAGCACCCAGCCCGAACTCCTCCACTTCTCTTTTCAACTCCCCTCCCTGATTCCCTACAACAGATTGGCCTTGCTTTGACATTTTGTAGGCGCTATGGCGTGCGAAATTGTAAATTTTTCGTCTGTCCCCATCCGCCCGCTCACCATCTAGGGTGTTAGTCTCCTGCGTCTTCGACTAATGTCCAAGTTCGTCTTCAACTTGTTGTTGTTGATGTTGCTCTTCTATATATGCATTATTAAGAATATACTCAGCTGTCAGCAAGTGAACGAACGTCTGGTGTCCCAATCTTTGGCTGCTATTTGGCTCCTCGTTTTTCGTATTGTCCCTTTGCCTCCCGCTCATACTCTCCAATTCATCCTTTCTACAGACTGTCGTCTCCGTATTCCATTCTGTACTGGTTTACTTTTTTTGGATTTTTGAGCTTCCACAGACGTTGACAATGCTGCAACCTCAAATAAACTCAGTTCTGAATATTTTGGCGCTGTTTTTATTTGCTTAGTCGTCTTTGCGGGCGAATTGAAGACGAAGTGGCTTAGGCACTACGATGGCTGCTACTACTACAGATACAACAAACGCCAAGCATTGGAGTGCGAGTATTTTGGCTAGCAGAAACAGCAAAGAGTTTTTCCATTCGAGAAGCTCTCCGATGTGAAAGCGATTGCCATCTTGGTTATTATCTTTTATTTTGTGGCATTATCTATGGTATTTCCTATTGGATTTCAATAGTTTTGGATTCAATGCTTCAACAAAAATCAGGCAACACAAATTAATTGAGTAAAAGCATAACAAAGGGAAAACTATTGTATAAAATATATTCAAATCGAAAACAAACATTGGGAAATGTAGAGTTGAGGGGATTTAACTCAAAAGAAAGAGTTAAATCCCCTAAATTATGAAGACTAGACAAAATAAAGGAAATCGAAATCACAAACTATTTTGATTTGTTTTAGCAAAAAAGAGCAAAGGAGAAAAATGAAGAGAGAAGCACATGGAAAATAATCACTTTATTTGGTATACATATATACATAAGTAAAGGGTTATATTCTTTAACTGGTTGGTTGGTAAGTTGGTTAGATTAAAACAAAAACATTTTTAATAATAGATAAATATACTTTTTTGTTATTTTTTAAGAACTTATAAGAACAAAATTTTCAATTCTTTGGCTTTTACCCTTTTTTAGGAAAATGCCAAATAAAAAAAAACGGAAATAAAAAATTGTCCTCTAACTCTAACAATATCTCTATGTAATTTAAATATGAATAATTTTCGAAAGAAAACAAAAGAAAAGTAAATGTAGAAACGTGGAAATAACCCACAAGGCGATTCAAATAGACAGAGCAGAGAAAAAGTAATGCAGAAAGTGAGCGCTTAAAACGTTTCTCAATATATATGTATGTATGAATATATATTTCCCTTGAAAGCATTTTACAACTGCTTAGCTGCTATCAGAATCAGGTGCTATTGGGTGGCTTTGACGTTAATGACCGTAAACTGACAGCTGACTTCCAGCTATATATATATATATGGCCAATTCAACTTCTTTGCCTCTCTGTCGTTTGTCTGACATTTCGTACGTGCTAAAAGTTTTTTGCCTTGCGCCTGCCTTTTGCTTTTCAGTTTGTGCTTGACCTGCTGGGTTAAAATATAAAATAAAAGGAAGAAGAAAAACCAAAAAAAAAAAAAAGAAAAAAGAAAGAAAAGAGAAAAAGAAAATTCAGTACTTTTTTTCTTCTTTTTCATATTTCTGCTGACAAAATGAAGGAAAACGAGGAAAATAACTGACACTAAAGTTGTTTGAGAGGGGGTACGTAGGGGGGTTGGCGACGTTTTTACTATTTGCTTTTCATTTATTAGAAAAACGCGAATGCAACTTCCGCCTTCAACTGAGATACACCCAGACACACACACAAACACATGTTCACAAATATTTGCAGTACGTGGGCTACACACCTTTCAGGGATCTCCCCTACATTGCCTTTCCACCTCCTTACCATTTGCACTCGCTATATACCATGTTATGGTTTTAATAATCCACACGATTTTCTCCTCTTTTTTACTCTCGTCCATCGGTCAGCGTTTATTTAACCAACAACAGGAATTGCCTCTGGGAGGAAAAAGTGGTGGAGAGAAAGAGGGGGTGAAGGCAGAGTTCCCGGTGCCAAACGGAAGTAGAAGAAAACCAAATGTCGACAAATTTTGTCGGTTTTCACAAATTTTCAACGTTGATTTGCAATAAATGCAATCCGATACATGTATTTCGCATAACTAGATTAAAATACCATTTGTTAGATGTATCATATTTTTTTGCTAAGCCCGTTTGATGCTATTAAAGATTTCTCTTTCCACTTGCAAAAAAACTCCAAGCCGATCATTCAAAATTAAATTTTTCAATGAAATAATAAACCACTAAGGCGGCTGTTTTGGTTCGACATCGGCTCTTCAATCCTTTCCTACATTTTGTAATCGCCACTTGCCACCAAGCATTTTTTGTTGCCTACTTTTCCGATAAATGCATACCTGTCGTGTTCATATGACTATAAAACACTAAGAGAGTTATCTAAAAGTAGTTGGAAAACTTTTTATGGAAAGTTTTTATTGCATATCCCAAGGATTGATTTTTTTTGTACTCAGCTTAAAATCTAATGTTCGTCCTCTCACAGTGTCAATTTGACCAGTTGAGCCGGAATCAGAGCAGCAGCCAATATTCCGCTCATTTATTGACCATTGACAAACACACACACATACAGAGATAGAGACAAAGAGATTGCGAATAGGAGAATGAAGTGATGGCAAGTCAAGTGAAATTGCTATAAACGATGAACCAACTCTTTACCTTTAACTGTCCTTTAGCCAGACACACACTCACACAAACATATCTCAAACTTCTTTCCCATTTGCCCACTTGCTCACTATTGACAGAGTCAGAGGCTTCGGGGAAAAAACAAAAAAGGAAGACAATTGCAGCTGCTGCTCTCTCACTTCCTTCTTTTTTTCGTATCCCTTGCTTCTCTTGTGATACTACACGGGGGCTTAGAGGTATAAAGGCACAACAATTGCAGGAGATCGTCAATTTCCTGCTTACACCAACCATCGAGCGAGCAAGCATCGTTTCTTTCTTATACCTCATCTCTCTCTCTCCCTCTCTGTTTATGCCCTGCAGGCAACTTGATTACAAAGCAGCAAAAGACGAAAAAGGCAAAAATCAATAGGAAATGCAGCTAAATATTTTGCAAACTAAAATAATTGCACAAGGCCCAAACGTAGAGGAAACGATTGAAAGAGAGGAAAGTAAGAAAAATCAAATATGGAATTTTCACAAAAAAAAGGAAATAAAACGAAAATTTCAACTCGTTCAACTACTACTCATACAATTCTTGTTGGCCAGGGCAAATGATTTAATTAAAATCTGAAATTGAAGCTCCACCAACTGACTGGCTATGTAGGGGAAAAACGAGGAGGGAAGGATGGAGCTGTAGCTGTAAAAAAGGAGTAAGAAAAGGAACAAGAACAGAAAAGATAGTGCAAGTCGAGATCCAGGTAAACTTTCTTTTTGATTTTTTTTTACTCTTTCTCTCTCGGTGTGTATGAGAAGGTGAAAAAAGTTTTGCCAACTTGTTAAACAATTTTCGTATATATTTTTCGACAAGTTTTTGGCTGTTAAAAATCTTTAAGATACGACAAGCCAGCAAGAAAGAAAGCTAGTTTATGCGTCTGAGTTTTCCTTGGCTTGGGTTGTCTGTCTATGCCAGTAGCAGACGGTAGCCAATCCTGTGAATCCCCAATCCACTATACCATATACTATATGTATAATATTATACAACTGACTAGCAACTTTGGCCAGACAATTTTTCTGCTGCTTTGCATGTGGCGTGACATGGCATGGCAGGTTGAGGCTGAGTGAGGGACCCTCCAAATAGTCAAAAAGTTACAGCGGGTAAGCAGTGGTACTTTTGCTCTCACCTTTTCGGTGTCTTTTGGTATATTTTCCTTTTCTCTTCTTTGCAATTGAATTTACCCAGCGCCAAGTCCTTGGCTGGCGTTCGTCCTTCCCCAAGCATGTGCATAGAGATAACACTACAAAAGCATAAAGTGTTCGCTTAAAGTATAGCGATATCAATAATAAATGGTTGGCCAGACAGTCAAACAGTTATCCAAATAGTCGGCCAGTCAGACAGCCAACCAGCCAGCCTGTTGCCAAGAGGCCAAAACCAAATAGAAAACAAAATAAACGAACAATTTTGCAAAATTGTTCAAATATTTTAATATGGACAGCTTAAAATAAGGTTACACACACACACACACACACACACACACACAATATCACAATAATACATATATTAAGGGCTTTATAGTAAAATAAATTGATAGCTTAAATAGCCCGTTGCTTGTTTTTAGGGCAAATTCCTTTCAATTTTCTTCGTTTTTTAGTAGGCACCTTAAATGGGTCAGTCCTTGCGAAGCATAATCAATATGAATTGCCCTTAAGTATTGAATAAATTAGAACGAAATAAGCCGTTGAACTGCACAAAAAGTGGCCGAACCACTTTCCAACTGAATAATTGGATCAATAATATTATCAATGACAATGACAAAGTCTAATTTTTGGTTAAAGAAAAAGGTTTTCTTCACTTTGTATGAAAATTAATCGTTGAATTTATCAAAAATGTCTAACGAGCAAGCAAAGAAAATAAGTAAAGCAATTTACAATTTTAAATTAATTTCAATTTAAAAAGTATCAACTACACAAAAATATTTGTTGGGACAGAATTAAAACAAGATATTTACATAAAAAGAAAGTTGTCCTTTAGGGAAATCCAAAACAGAGCTCCTTCTCTAGTGGATCGCCTAATTTTGAAACTAATCCCATTTTCTTACAAAATTGTATGAAATTTTAATTTAACGTTTCTGTCAAAACCAAATTGGCATTCCAAGTGAATGTTGTGGTTTCGTGTTTATTTTGTTTTTTATTATGTTATTTTTTGTAAACCTTACTTACTTAACAAGCACACTAAGTGTCAACGAAGTCTGACCAAGACCAGGTACAGGCCAAGCTGGAGAAGGATCGTCGAGGCTAATTCACATTCGGCGAATGTGCAGTACCGCACAAAAGTGTAACAACAGTCACAGAGGGGTAAAAACCTAAGCAAGTGTGATGCTACCTTTTGTCTCGTATTGTATTATGACAGCAACTGCACCTGAAAGTATGCAGTGATTCTCACACTACAACTCGAAGGGCCATCCAACCACCCAACATTCACACCCCCACCCACTCCCTTTCTTCTTGTCGCCCACAAGTTGTATCTAAAAATTGTAAACAAAAATGAAAACGCAGGACAATGGCTTGGCGAAGCGACGTGGAGCTGTAGCCGGGAGAATAGAGTTGCAACGCTGGGTGCAACGAAGAAACGTTTTGGCATGCCATGTGTTCATTGTCCAAGAGCAGTTCATGCATGGGCACGCATTCTGGCTTCGCTCTGCAGTTGGCATATCAACTGGTCGGACATGGTGTAAACACGTTTAATGTTGTTGCCATTGCTGGTTGTGTCTGGTTCTGGCCAATGCTGATGCTGCCGATGCTCTAGTGCTTCCAGTTGCTGTGTTACGGTTCTACGGTTGTTGCTACGTTTAATTTAATCTACTAGCCCAGAGAGCTCTTACCTTGACATGGTCTCGCTGTTGCCTGCTGACCCACCCATACCCATCACAATTATTCGTTCTCTCCTTTTGCATGAGTGTGTGTGTGAGTGAGACTACCGCAAGTCCATTTAACTTAACTTGGGCAAAACAAGCTTCTACTAGCTAGTGTGTCCTAGACCTGGGCCCAGGCATCATTCAAAAGCACACGACGATGACGACGACAACGAAGAGCAAGAAGGAAAGATGGACAAGTATGCACATAGGGTGTATGTGCGTCTACCTCATCCACCCCCAACAAAGCATCGTAATTTGCATGGTCAGCATGCAGTTTTGGGGCCTGCACAGAGTGGCAACTTCTGCCTCCTGGTCTCTGGTTTAATTGCATGCAGCAGCAGTAGCAGTAGCAAGTATCAAGCTAGCAAGCAATATCAGCATCCCTCCTCGCATCTCTTTTCTCCATCACCACCCACCGCCATCATCATCATCAGTTATAGGCAACTTCATCCAAATTGGACATACACTTTGTTAATGCACAGCGATACTTTTCACTTTTCTTAAAGCCTCAACAACAACATCAGAGACATTAAGTGGCTATACAGGCAGGTAGAAGTATGTTTCCATCCTTTAACTTTAAACTAACTAGAACGGTTCAAATGTGAGAGATTTAAGGACTTAAAAAAAATAGTTATTCTATTAGTTTGTTTTACAGCAAATTTGGTTAGGGTCCTTACAACCCCTGAGAGAGTTTTGGCATTAAATAATTTTGCAATTTAATTACCGATTGGATAAAGATTACTCACTTGTACAATATTTTATATTAAATAATATAACCCCTGACTTAATTTAACAAAAAAAAAAAAAACCATCAATGCCATTTGCCACTGACTTTTGCCATTTTTATCCACTTTACTTTTACTTCTGTCCAGGTGATTATATTGCAAATATCTGGTTGTATATCGTGCTGTGTGTGGAGTGCACGTGTCTTGTATATGAAAAGCAAATGCTACAATAAAAGGAGAGAAGAAAAAAAAAAGGGATATCTTTGTACAGGCAGCAGGGGA
The DNA here is from genome assembly GCF_018902025.1 of Drosophila willistoni. Lineage (NCBI taxonomy): Eukaryota > Metazoa > Arthropoda > Insecta > Diptera > Drosophilidae > Drosophila > Drosophila willistoni. The sequence continues at coordinate 368,421 of NW_025814048.1, forward strand.
ACATTGCACAAGTGCCGCGACACGCAAAACATTAAAAGGCCAACTCTTTTTTGCCTGTGCGCGTTGTAGCCCAAATCAGGACCCATGTATGTATATATATTGCACACATACATATATGACAAGCAACTGGCAAACACAGGGCAGGAAAAAATTGCAGAAATTGTGTAAAACAAATGGTGCAATGCCATGTTTTCTGCATGTATGTTCTTTTTTTAATCTTGTTGTTCCACTCAAATTTAAATTTTTTTTTACTATACGAATCATTTGCAAGCGATTTAATTTCAATTGCATGGGCGTTAATCAACGGCAACGGAGAAAAAAAATGAGCAAAATCAAAGTGCAGCGAAACGAAGGGCACAAAAAGGCGCTTTTGTAAAATCACAGCAATAAAATAAAAAAACAAAACAGAAATTATTAATGATGGGCATGGAATATAGATAAAATAAAAGTTGTGACAAATCGAAATTTGAAATTGCCTCCACACAAAAGTATCGACTTTTTGATAGCCCGACTATCGGTTTTGTGTGGCCCTAGATGGAGCCACACTGCCGTTGTTTCAACGAGCTATCAAATTTAAAATGTGAAATTTTTTTTTTATATTTTTAGTGCTTTGCTTCTAATCCAAGAAATCATTCTAAATTTAGTACTCAACCCGAAACAATTTAAAAACAAATTATATTTTTGACATTAACACTTTTCAGAATACTTTTCACTGTAAATGTGAGAGGTTCATCTATATAACATTTAAGGATTATTACTTATTGACTTTGGTGCATTTTATACCTTTGGATTGTAATTTACGCATTATATCGAGAGTTTGTTGGTTCTTCACGCCGTTTTTTGCCTCCGCTGTGGGTTGACTATTTAACTGGGTATTTCCACGTTTAACCTGAACGCCGCAGGCAAACAGTTTGTTAAGGATTTGTTGTGTACCGTCAGTGGGTGGGGATGTTGGGGCGTCGGCTTTCGGTGCGGGTTTGGCAATTATTGTGGGTGCGGACGAAATTGTTGATATCGAACCTTTTTGTAGCGTTGTTTTTTTAATAGCTGAAAACGCAATTTTTTCACTACTGTTAACACGCTGGAGATCTTCTTTGAGATTGGGCACCACAATGACCTGATCTGGATTTCTTTTCGCCTTGCTTGGCTTGGTTGCGCTGGTGAAGAGTTTTGATCGCTTCGGTGGCGGGGCACGATCTGGTAAGTTTTTATCCTTGGCTTTGGGTATATTTTGAATTTCTTTTTTGTCTTCCAGAGCTCGTTTGTAGTTTTTGACTCCATTTTTGTTGGTTGTCTGTTTGGTCTGTGGCGGCTCTTCGTCTGTATACCATCGAGGATCCTCCAACTCAGCCTGCCAGTCAATGTCATCCGATATATTACTAAAACTTATATTTTTTACTGCATCAATGTCATAGATTTGCAGCTACAGAAAAACAAATCTTTGGGTTAATGGCAATGATTATTAAGGTTTAATCTCACCTCTTGGCTGCCTTTAATTAGTCTTGTTTCTCGGTTAGCCTCATCGTAGCACAGCTGATCTGAGGGCGTTAGAATATGTTTTACCCCAGGACAATTATCCAAATGTTGTTCATAGGTCTTGAATGTAATAAAGTGGCCACTGCAACTCCGGCAGAGCATTATCAGGCGTCGATGCTCATCGTATAGTATATCGCCCAGGCGTATAGCAAGTAGACTTTTGAATTTTCGTCCTCGATTCATTTAATTTCGCAAAAATAGGGCGCCAAAAATTTATGTTTTGCAAAAGAAACAATTTTTTGTTGTTGTTATTGGCAAATTCGACAGTGTTTGCCAATGCGAAAAGTGCGAATTTCCGCATCGCGTTAGCCAACACTGGAAATATGAAACCGACTCCTAAATGAGCAGATGGTATTTTTTCTCCGCAAACGGTCACACTTTGTTATTGTTTTCATGTTGCGTTCAGAGCCGCGTGCGGGAAAAATTTGTGAAAATTAAATATCGGTACATACGCTGCGCGGTTCAATACCGACTCTATTTCTATATATTTTCTACTTAGTTCCTTACACTAGTCAAACAATTCGCGTATTGTGTTTTTAACCCGAATAAAACGTATTTACAGGTAAGTGAAGCTGCCCGACTTATGGCCGCCTAGAGCTTACATAATTTGAAAGCGAAAGAAACAAAAATCGCTTTTGCATTTGTGAATTGCAGGCATAATGACATCATACTTAAAAATTAAGAGGCTAAACTATATTTGTTTTGATTTGTAAGCTAATTTTGAGATTGACAATTATGACATTGTTTGTAAATGTCAAAGAACATAAAGAAAATATCGTATAATCGAAAAGAACATTTTTGTCGCTATCTAAACATTAAGTGCTATTGATTATTGATAATTCTTCTCTTCTGTTTTAGAAACAATAACTTTGGTCTCTAATTGCGTGGCATAAAAATAACTTCTTGCTTTATTAAATAACTTATTAAAGTGGTTTCTCATAACCCAACTGTCGCATATTTACCATTTATTCAATGCAATTGCATAAGCTAATTAACAAGACTTTTCTTCAGACACATTAGACCAATAAGTAGACTTAAAACTGAACCGTTTTAAAAATTCATAACATTGACATTTGATAAGCCAATCAAAAACAAGGAATAAAATGTTAGGAAGTGAAGTTTAAAAAGTATTATTGCAAAACGTCACAACTGGCAATACCAATAACAATAATTAATAATAATACGAACAATAATTATAAAAGGAGCTTTGCTAACCTACAAATACCAAAAGGTAGCTTGCTATTTTCTTGCTTTTGGAATAATTTTTTTTTATTAAAATGAACTAAGCTTACCGTCAGTAGGGCCCTAGATATCCACATAATTCCAATAAAAATTAAAAAGACAACATTCTATACATTTTTGATTTAAATTTGTAATTTATTTTCAAATTTGAAATTTGCTTGTTTTTTGTGTTGATTTTTAATTTATTACATTATCTATATTTATATACATATAGACCTGCTTAAAGATTCAACCGATCCAACTAACTTGTTCTAATCCACTTTTTTATTTTGAGAATAATTCGCTTAACAATCTAATTGAATTCGCTACAATTTCCGTTTCTCTCATTTCGTTTTGTTGTACGTTTCAAATATATTTTTAGACTAAATTACAATATCGATTTAGTGCAAATTGGTGTACAATTTAAATTAGTGAGTTTTCTTTATGTATTAGACATTAAACTTAAAGCTGCTTATTTTATTTATTTCCATTTTTACTTTTTCGGCAAATCACATGAACATTTACATAGTTAACTTGGAGTGTGGGGGGAGGGAGGCTTGTGTGAGAGGGAACAAAAATAATACAAAGACGACATTTATACGAAGTAAAATCTAAGTATATATATATCCATCTAGACATATATATATAGATACAAAATGGTTGATACGCGACAGTACTTAAATGCGGCATATATGTATATTTTAATTATAAGTATTATTAATATTATTCATTTAATATAAACAAATTTGATATAGGCTTGTGAGAACTGCCTAGAACGAGGAGGGCGCGAGGACACATTATTCTAAAGAACGTCGCCTCAGTTGCTTGCGAACTCCCACCAACGCGGCGCTGCTGCGATCTAGTAGTTCGTTCGATAGCCTGGCAAGTAGAGGCAACTCACGCATGGAAACATTTACTGAGGGAAGGGGAGCCAGTTGCTGTTGTAATTTCTTTAAGGGAGTGGGTGTGGGGGCAAGTAACTGCTGCTGCTGTTGATGATAATGATGACGTGGTGTATGCGGCAAACTTTTTACCATTGGCTCACCCACTGCTTCCGGCTCCACATCGGTGTGACGGTGTAGCGCCTCAGCTCCTAAGGAATCGGGACGTTGTTCTGTTGTTGCTTTTGATTTCCGTTGCTGCTGCCTTTTGGCCACCTCTTTGAGCATCATTAGATGATCCAATTTATCCACAGTGGCCTTTAATTCATGCTCCCATACATCATTTAGCTGTTGCTGTTGACCATCTCCACCCTCAATGGGACGAACAGCCAAGATTTTCACTCTCTGACGCAATGCCTCCAAATCGGATTCGTCGACAATGCCACGTAATTCACTTGCTCCCGTCTCATCGTAATCGCAAGCATCTTCATCCTCATCTTCTGTTTCGTTAGCTTGACTGGGCTTACTTGCATCTACTCCTGGTAGAGCAGCAGCTCCCCCTCCTCCGCCCAATGACATTTGGCTGCCTGCTATGGAAGGATAATCACACTTCTCCAATTCCATTTCAAAATCTGGCAAAGATGGCAAAGCACTAGATGTGGGTGTATTAAGTTCGGCACCCACTCCAGGTTCTCTCATGCCCGGCGGTGGTGGTGGAGAACCACTTAAATCTCCACGTTGCCTATGTATATCCTCACTTATCCTCTCTAGGTTACGCAGGGCCCGTGAGTAAGTGCTCTTGGCGGTAGCCACTTGCTGTTGCAGTTCGCCTATTCGATTTTTTTGAGTCTGCAATTGATCCTGACACACTTGCTTCTCCTCGAAATAGGGACGCGACTTGTTGATACTTCTACGAAAACGATCCTCCAGCTGTTGCAGCTTCTGTTCAGCGGTGTGAAAGAGACGAGTGCGTCGCTGATGCTCGGCATGGCAATCAGCTTTCTGGGTTTCGGCATCCATAACTTTTTGTGTGGCATGATTGAGCATCTCTTGCCAGGCATTATCGAATTGCCATTCATGCGAGTTGGACATGAAACGTTGTTCAGCCAAAGCCACAGTCTCCTTGGCTGCAGCATGGATTTCTAAAGGGATACAACAAAAATATTTAATAGGCACTCGGTTAAGATTTTGGATATCCCTTTACCATTTGCTCGTTGAAATTTAACTGCTGCCTGCTGGCATTCAACTTGTGCCTCCCGTGCCTTGTCCAATGCCTCGTAATATGGACGAGCCTTTTCAATGCAGTTACCCAATTTCTTGGAAGAAAGTTTCAAGCGACGTGTCGACTCATTCAACAAGATGCGAAATGTGGAATTTGCCTCCTAAAAACAAGAGAAAAGCGAAAATTAAAGGCATATGGTAAAGTTACCCATGAGTAACTCAATATATAAAACTTACCTCCAATTCAATTTCCAGTTTATTAATCTCATCCGTTGCGCTATTAAGATTCTCCAATTCAATCTATATAAATAATATAAATTTAATTAATATAATTTACTTTCCTTTTGTAGTAACAATGTCTCAGTCCCAGGCAAAGGAACCCAAATATGATCTAACAAAAATATCTGCACGTGTGGATCGTGTTAAGGTCAGTGGATTGCTGCGTACCCACAATGATTATGTGATGCGAGCAGCCGATGGCCTCTTCAAAGCTGCCAATTTCCAGGAGCTTATGATGGAGGCCATGTCCGCAAGATCCTATTTACATGAATTGGGAATTTTCAAGGATGTGAGCGTGCATATTGATATAAGTCGTGGTGCAGATGCCACACCCGGACAGGGTTATGAGGTTACACTTAGTGGCAAGGAATATAGTCGTGTGATGGGTTCAGCTGGCACAGAGATTGGACAAAATGAAGGATCGCTGAGGACCGAGCTAACTATACCAAATTTATTTGGACGTGGCGAGAGCATCTCATTGCAAGGCACATACAGCAGCACGAGAGCCAATGATTTGCAATTGAAATTCTGGAAGCCATTCTTTCACACACGTTTTCGCGAAAACCGACCAGAGTAAGTTCAACGAACTTTGACACTTGACTAGGGCTGACTCCTATTTCTTTACAGAATATCGCTAAGCATATTTCGCCAAACCGATCGCTTCGATATAAGTTCATTTCAGACCACCAATTTGGGTTATGTGGCCGATTTTTCAGTGCATACTATGCTGGGATTAGATGTAAGTACTTCAGATCGATTCCTTTCTTAAACTCAGCTCCTTCAACTTATTATATTTCTCTTTCAGTTAACCCACTCATTGCAATATGAAAATTCTATACGTGAGTTGAATCTACTCAATAATAAATCGGCTCCATTTGGAATTAGAGAGCATTGTGGACCCAAATTGGCATCATTGTTGCGCTATTCTGTAGTCTATGACAACCGAGATGGCACTGTCTTTCCAACGCGAGGCATTTTATTAAAATCAACAAATGAATATTGTGGTTTGGGTGGCAATGTGGCCTATGTCAGCAGCACAGTCCATGGTGAGGTTAATGTTCCTCTCATACCTGGAATTGTGGCACAATTTTGTGGCCGCGTGGGCATCATGAAGGAGACAAAGAACACGACACAGCTGCCTATAAGCAACCTATTCTACTGCGGTGGCCCTCTGACTCTGCGAGGCTTTAAATTTGGCGGCGCTGGGCCAGTTATGGAAGGCACGCCAATCGGTGCTCAGACGTTCTGGTGTACGGGTGCCCATATCTGGGCCCCATTGCCCTTTGCGGGAGTCTTTAAGAGTTTTGCAAACAATTTCAGACTGCATTTCTTTTATAATTTCGGCAATAGCAATAATTTTAGTACAGGTAAATCAAGAATACGATTCCCTTCTCCTTCTCTTCTTTAGTAAGAGAATTTTGTTTCCGTTTTTTGCAGAAAATATGCGAAGTGCTTTTGGCATGGGTCTGGCCCTCAAATTGGCGGAACGAGCAAGAATTGAACTTAACTATTGCATACCTGTGAAACGACAAAATACTGATAAAATCTCAAATGGCTTTCAATTTGGCATTGGCTATGAGTTTGTCTAATCGAATAATCCTTTTGAGAACGTTATTAGAGTCACAAAAAATGTCCTTACCCCACCACACACAGAGAGACATCTACCTTAACTAGAACCAAGTCATATTTAATTGTTTTTGTTTGTATTTCCCATTCGTCAAATGCATTTGAAAAATTTCCTAAAACAAATTGATTTAAGTAAGCTTAAGAATCGTGTACATAATACTTAAAGACATTAAAACGAGATTGTTAAACGATCTGAGGAAAAAACTATATGGGAAGCGTTTTTAGATACATGATAACTTGCCAAAAAAAAAAAATTCTAGAACAAATTATCAAGACGTACTTTTAAAAATTTAGACTAAACTGCAGTTACTTTTTGTAATGTGTCTAAATTTTGTTATGCTTATCTTCAGTCCTGTTTTCAAAATTGATTTGCCGAAAACAGAATTAAAATGTTAAACTTTGAAAAATTTGTTCACATCTGCGCGTAGTTTAACTAATTCTAATACATAGTAATGTACCAAAATAGTTGGATGTAGTTTATAATGTCAAATTAGAGAATAACGCGTAATGAAATTTGTAAACAGCGTATGCTCCGTGGTGTGAACAAAACCCTATGCTTGCTATAGCCCCAAATGTGGAATTAGAAATATGCTTTTCGAGCAGCATATTTCAAAGTAAACCACTGTGGGGCAGAAGAAAAGGCAGCGCCCCTTTACAGTAAAAATCACTTGAAACACAGTAAATAAATTTCTATTAATAAAAATTTGTCTTTGCAAGCGGCGACCGCGACCGGCATTTGAACTCGGCCGTCGTTGAAAGAAAACACAGAGGCATCTCAACGCTCAACGCCATTCTGACATTATCGAAACAAGCTTACTAAACGAGCATATAAAAACAAATTAGCATTCAACGAAAGCATGAAATGTTAACGAACTATGGAGGGTAGTTTTGTGGCGATTTTTTATAATTTTTCGAAGAGAGAAACGGAATATATTCACTATGTGAAGATAGATGCCCTCATACAAATTTTTCCCACAAAGTTAGGGTATAAAGTTATGCCAGGCCCCTTTGATTGAGGTGAGTTTTCTTTGTTTTTTTTCAGTTTGCTGATATTTCGTTAAACAATTCACATATGCGAGCATGTCGGATGTTGTTGGTGGGAGGCGTGTCATAAGTATCGGCTCATGGATCGCTGAACAACAGCCGGGCAGACGGCGGTGATGTTTGGTTGAAAACTTAAACTGGTTTTAATTATAATTTTTTTTGTGTATGTGTCCCAGTTAAAACAGTTCACCACATACAAAGGGCTCAGAGCCCCTCTTCTTGACCATCATTATCTCAAAAATGGATTGATTTAAATGCCAAGAGATCACAGAGAAAAAAATTTAAAACTGGTTTCATGAGGTCTAAAGTTTGTTCAAGTACCTTTGCATCAGAGAAACCAGTTTCAAGTTGAACTTTCCTGGAATTTAGTGCTTAAGTTTTGGACTTTTAAAAAGGAAGTGGTTTTTGAATAACTTTTCTTTGTGGCTGTTGGCTGTGGCTTTCTTTCCCATTGGAAATTTGCCTAACTGAAATTCATTTTTCGGTTGGCTAATTAAAAGTTTGCCAACTAATTCAAGTGTGGAACATGCAATAGACAGACACAATGTACAGTTAACAGTAAATAACTTGGTAATGATACACCCCCAAACAAAACTAACAACTACATTTGTTGGTTACCTTCCCTCTTTACAGTGTGTGCAATGGCCCTAGTCCAATCATTACTGTGGTTATCAGTGGCAGTCTACCCAGTGCCACATTGCGTATTTGCATATGCCGGCTCAAGTAATTCGCCACTTAAGATTTTAAAATTTGCAGCCATTGAGAAATTAGCAGGACTTGTTTTTTATGAACATAATCCAGGAGGCTCTATTAGAATATAGACCACTCACAAAACAATGGCGGATGTAGGCTATATTTTTAGTTGGATGTCATAGTTTTATTTATACAAATATATTAACTATAATTATAGATTCGAATATGCTGGCAAGTTCAAATTTAGTTTCCATGGTCTTGAAAAAATTATATTTTAATTTTCTTAATATGGCGAAAGGTAATTATTTGCATTAAACTTATGTTGTTAGCACCTAAGAAGGAAGACATTATTTTGGTGAGCACGCTGTGCTTCTAACCGCTTACAAAATACTAAAGTAAAATAAACTGGAGGAAAACCCAATGATGACCTCCATTACTATAAATGTTTATATGTACATACATAACAACATGCATACATCCCTATTGGAAAAGACCTATTTAGAGGAAAAATATCTTTTTAAAATTGTTGATCGCTGCAAGCTGACGAGTAAATACGTAAACAATTTTTTTTTGTATAAAAAATTAAATTTTTTTCATGGCTCAGCCAAATTGTTTAAATATTTAAGCAATGCTATGCATATTTTACCGCAATGTAAATTTTACTTCGAGAATGAAGAAATATAAGCAAAAATATTTTTGTTCTAAAAAAAAAAAATTTAAATGGCGATAAACAATTTTCAGCAAATTGTTTCGCAAATGAATAAACAACAAATAAAGAAGCGGTCTCTATTCTTCTATTTCGCTTTTTCTCTCTATATTGATTGAATCATCAGCCGACACGACGGAGAGGGAGGGAGTTGGGATTGAGACAAACCATCACGGTCAAGTCAAGTATCAACCTCAAATGTTAGCAAAACACGCAATGTACAGGTCTTCTTCTCTTCTCTCCTCTTCCCATTTCCACAAAAAAGGATATTTAAAAAGTTGAGTCATGTATGTATAAACTAAAAATAGGTAGAACAAATGTGTCCTCCAAACAAGGAGCGTCGTTGTCTACCGAAAGATTCAATATCAATATACAATTGTTTGAATGTGTGTATACATAAATATATATGCTGGTTAGTTAGGCTTGGTTCTATATTGGGCAACAAAAAATCATCATCAGACAAGTAGACGCCCTTTTGATGTAATAAAAAAAAAATAAGTGTATGATTACATTTGTCAGATGATGATGACGATGGTACCCGCTCTTGGTTAGTGTTCTGGGTTTTAATTTCACCAGAATTACTATGCAATACTACAATACAAATACTATACTTTTAACTAGTTGCTTATTTTGTAATTTATTAATTTTTCAGCTGTAGGCAGTTTTTATAAGCTTAGGTAATTACAAATCTCTTTAAATGAAACCTATTTCCCATTCGAATCGAATTGCAATCAAAGTAAGAAATTAAATTGAATTTGGAGTAGGAATTTAGAGCCACTTCTAATATGTATTACAATTTATATACATGTGTATGTACTTTTGAAATAATGACGTGACAAATAAAACTCAGCGGAAAACCCCCAAACATTAGCTTGAAATTCATAACTATACCCACCCTGTTTGTGTGTGCGTGTGGCTGTTCGCACAAGAAAAAGGCCAATACAAGTTTGACGAACTAAAGCCAAAACCGTAGCTGGTGGCGTGATGACGCTGAGACTCTGACCTGACCTACATGTAACACAACGTGATGGTGGTTGTTGTTAGCCCCCTCTTTCCATCCCTTCCCTCACATTTTCTTTTCCATTTGCCCATTTGCAAAAAAGGAAATGCGAACTGTAATGGAAACCTTATTTATTCATCGATTCGCGGGCTTTTTCCTTGCGTAATTCATCTTAGGGAAGGAGGTTGATGCAGAAAAGGACATTCAACTCGTAACGATTTGCGTCATTAGTGAACTACTTAGGTAAGCATGTAGCTGAAACCAGAGCAAAATTTACTTATAAATGTTCATTAATCTTGAAAATGTTATGTAAAACAAATTAAAACAAGATTTTGTAAGAAAATGTAGTTTAAAACTATATTCAAAGGACAACGATTTAATTATTATATATTATAACTGCCTAAAACCCTTTTAGAAAAGCTATACAAAAAATTCCATAAATAGGGAGTAATTCACGTCACTGGAATTGTTTGCGATACTTCCTCATCCACGAATTGACCTTGAATCGTTTCGACGGATCTTGCTCTCAGACACGGACACTTGTTACGTCGTCTACATTTATATTTATAGATTAAGGAATGAAAAAGCTAAAGACAAAACAATTGTAGGAAATGTTTTATAAAAATAAAACAAAAATGTTGATTTCATTCAACTGTGACTTGCACTTACTAACTGGCCATTTCTTTCTCCCCTCGTCACCCCTGTCTGCTATCATTAGTCTGCGTTTGGCAAGCGCAAATTTATCAATCAATGAGGCATACACAAATAAAATGCATTCCCTCTAGTCACCAGATGGCTCCATAGACATTTTCCACCCCTCTTCGCTGTGGCAAGCGAGAGAGTTAGCATTCATTAAAGCAATTTGAATTAATTGGCATATTGCCATAAACAAAATTATTTAAGTGTGCTGTTTTTGCTATCTTGTAGTGAATACGAGAAAGTATTCGATGTCATTTCCTCCTCAATATGTGATAAGCAAATCTTATCGCTCTACACAAACAACTAAATACTAATGACTTTTGATTTTAGCTTTGTTTTGCGAATTGCATGATAACCTTTCCTATAAAAAAATGTCTATATTTACAACATCTCTATGACGATTTGCTTTCTCTTAAGATGGCTTGAATAACAATTAACCTTTTGAAATAGAACTAGGTTAAGCTAACCAATTGTTATGATGCAAGCAGTTTGAAGGGCCATTAAAAACAATTAATATACTGAAAAACGAAAGTAGGCCAACAAGAAACCGGAACAATTTCGGTTTTAATCATGCTTGTAATGATTACTGTATAGTAAGCGTTGAAATATTAAGTTTTTCATTTGACAGTTTTATGCAAAACGGTTTTGGTATATGTTAATTTACAATAACTTGGAAATCGCAATTGTAATTTCTAAGTGTAATTATAGTACGACCATTTCTGCCCCTCCAGGTTTGAGTCATCAAACATACATATGTATATATCTATAGATATATAGAATCAATTGACTGTCACGATATACTGATTCATTTGCTTTATTTTTGGTGTCATGTTCTCTCACCTTGCCAGACATTAATTTGTATTAGTCACTGGGCTTACACTTGCTTGCTTTTGTTTTTTTTTTTTTTTTTTGATAAAACTTTCCTTCGCTAATCTAAGTATTAAATGGTACAAGGCTAACAGAAGTTGAGTACAAAAATAAAAAATAATAATAATTATTAAAGACTTAAGTTTATAAAGAATTAACACATCTATGATAAGTTTCGTGACGAAGAAAGTTGCCTAAAAATAACGAAAAATAAATAAAAACAAAAAATCTCCCACACTGAATTTGAAGTCTCGACCAGGCGTGTGGCCATTTTTAATACCCATTTTGGTATACATGAGTAGAATGAATGTTTGTGACATGGTAAGTGGAGGTACTGGCAGAGGTATAGCACGGAAACGTGAGGTTAAAATTAATATTATTAAAGGCAGATGAAGGTAGAGTCATGGAAAAAGGTTATCTTCACCCCAAATGACAAATCCTCGGGAAAAAACATGGAACTTTTCCTTTTAGCTTTTCAACGGCCCTGGGTACTTGAGTTGACTTTTAACTAGTTTTCTTGTTTTTCCACCATACAAACAGGGTATCAAAAAGTCATCATCATCATAATACTTATTATACGCAATTACTTTTGTTACTGTTGTTGTATAAGCCAAACAGTAAATGAGAGGAAGAAATAGAGAGAGAGAAACAAAAACAGCTGTCACTTGACGCAAAAAACTAAATAGACTTTGTGTTGGCATATCGCATTTTTTTTAGCTTTGCTTTGTTTCTTTGCGTTTTGTACGTCATCAAGATACTTTTTTTCTCCTTTTTGTTGTTGATGATAAGATTTAGCGAAAAGGTAAAACAAAAACCGGACTTTTTTTTTGCTCAAGATTGTTCTCATTGATAAAATGTGACGAAGAAACTGAAGAGGAAGTCAACTATAAAACATTTTCTATGCGATATTATAAATATTTTTATTCGGCATTGCCATTGACATTTCATGTTTATTGTTAAATTTTGTTTTCAAACACACATTTTTGATGCAATTTTTTCCGTCCGATTAAATCATGTGATTTCTAGCGATCGAAAGCGGCATGTGATGTGCCTTTGGCCCAGCCTTTCTCTGGGATCCCCCACTGTGCAAGAGGTGGAGGGAGGAGCGGCGATGAAGGCTGTTTAGATTTGAAAATTTCTCTGTCTATTCTATAATTAAGCCCAAAGTCATTAATGGAATGGAAATGTAGTAGAATGTTGTAAAATATCCCTTGCGTGGCAAAACCTCTTCATAAGCCTTTAAAATGTTAATCTCTCTCTCTAGGAAACTTAAACTACATTTTTTTCCTACACTTACCTGAGGTTATCACTTATTGGGAAAACCAAAATGATCAGCAGACCCTAGGGAATGAATTGATTCTGGCTAAAACCCCATAAACGTCCTCTTTAATGTTTTTCATTTTGCTGTTTTGGGAAATTCCCGTCTAAAGTTCGTGAGATTTACTTCAATCTGCGAGAATATGACCAGATGGAAGCATTAATGTCTAAGTGACTCCCAAATAATCTAGTCAAGTAGCATTCAAGTCATCCTCTTTAAATGTTAAGCATCAAGAGCCGGTTACCTTTTGGATAATTGCAAACCTTTAACTAATAGTCAAGACTTAATCGAAGCACAAGACCCTCTCTTAGTTTGTTTTGGGTAAAGATGTGCCGATTTAAAGGAGAGATGTCCATAAGATTTATGATATTTTATTTAATTGTTTGTCAGAGTTTCGTAATTTATTATTTTTCGTTTTGTTGCGTAGCTTAAGATTGAATAAATCTTAATTTATGCAAACTGCGCCACGGGCTATGAACTCAAACTCGACTCGCACATGTCTCTCTCTCTCTCTCTTTCTCTTGAGAAACAACAAATTCTGTGTTTACGATACAATCAACGCCTTAATGACACCCTGTAGTTAAGAACTTACAAGATGCCATAAGGATGGAGAGGAAACTTTTGTGAAACTTAAAAAATAAAATTTAATAAATCAATACTAACAATAAGATGTAGGACGAAATGTTTTATCTATTCAAGGAGAATTAAAAATTTTTTTTAAATAATTCTAAAAATGGCATAGTTTTGTCGATATTTAAATAAAAGTTTGAATCATTCGGGGTACTTCAAACTCAATATTATCTAAGAATTGAAATGCAGTGAAATGGAGAAAATGTTGACATAATCTTTAAAATACTCAACATTCTTCATAATGTGTGTCAAATGTGTGTGTTGTGTTTTAACAATCTCGCATTGTGTTCTTAATCTAAATACTAATACATATAACATGTAATGTAAAAGTCTATGCTGTTCTTCTGATTTTTGTTAACAATTTTTTTGATTTCAAAATCCCCTGTTACCTTTTTGTTGACTACTACAGGGTATCGAAAACAACAATATATTGTTGTTTTTCCATTTTTTTGTTATTGTTATTTGTTGTTGTGTGTTGCGTATGTGCTTTGGTATTTCCATTTATTAAATTTGTATGCATATGCGACAACAGCGAAGATATTTGGGCTGCTGCACTTGAAGAGGGAATTGGAGGAATACACAACTGTATATAAATACATATATACATGTAGAGAGCGACAATAAAAGTAGATTACTTGGAAACCAACAAAAGGAAGGAAAAACACTTGACAAGGATATGTCCGTGAAACAGGCATCAAAATGCATGGGTGTATGTGTGAGAAAATTCCTTAAAAGGAAAAGATGGCAATTAAACTAACAATGATTCGCGTAAGCGAGAGAGCAAGCGAGAGAGGGAATAACCGTGCCAAGGTACTACCTGGCACTGTGTGTCCACAAATGATGGAGGGGGAGCGGGGGAGACCACCTTGATTCCTCATCTCTTCTTACCTGAATTTGCGGGTCCAGCTCGCTGTCTTCAGTGTTTTTAGTGTTCGACATTTTAGCGGAATTTAGTTGGAAATTAAACCTTTTTCCTTCTTTCGTCTACGCCTCCGCCGCGACTCAATTAGATTTTCACTTTTGTTGGGTGTAATTTATTGTTGCTGTTGCTTTTCAATTGAAAGCCATTTGCATACGTATATGCATGTGTATTCGATTGCACCAAAACTGTTTAATATTATTATGTAAATTTCACTTTGCAAAATTTGATTGTTTTAAACAATTTCGAGCATTTTTTCTCTCTTCTTTTACTGCGTGTTTTACTATGCCGTAGTGACTAAGAGAAGAGGGGAAGAAAGAGAGTATGACTACGCGTTAACTATTGTCTCTAATTTAATATTTATATATTCAATTAATTATTTAACACCGAACCTTAATTTAATTATGCATTTCTTTTAATTTCTTTCTCTCCCTAAAATTATCCTAAATTACGAGACACGAACATGCACTACGCCAACGACGCGTCCGAGCGAAATTTTCCGAACAAAACAAAAACAACCACAGCGGCCAATTCGCTCACACAACATGAATTCGCTCGGCAAACATGAATTCGCTCAGTTAATATGAACTCGCTTTGCCAAAATGAATCGCTCAGCCAAAACGAAATTCATTCTGTCGTGGCGAAACGTTATAAATAAAGCCTAATTAAGGGCCAAGCTTTATTTTAAGTAGTTTAAACTTGTCATATTTTTTCTTGGTTGGGAATTTTAGTTGAGCCATAAGCAATTTTTGGTTGACTAATTCTCTTCTTTTTATTTAATTTCAAATGTAAGCAATAGGGTTGTCAACTCAGCGAATATATTGCGTGGGATTGATAATTTTTAAATTTTTGAATTTGTAATATAATAATAATTTGTTCACCAATTTCGCTAAGTTTTTTTTGTTTTTCTGGGACATGCTTTATATATTTTTGCATTCGCAAAATCGAATAAAATCGTTAAATCCAAAAACAGATTATTTTGCTTTCTTTACCAACTATCGAAAATGCTATTGGTAATCGTTTCTTCTAATGTGCCAATCGGTACTAGTGAGTCCAAAAATAGTTCCAGATTTCTGTTACACCAAAAATTTCTTATGGCTCAACTAAAATTCTCAACCAAGAACAAATATGACAAGTTTAAACTACTTAAAATAAAGCTTGGCCCCTAATTAGGCTTTATTTATAACGTTTCGCCACGAATTGCGTTTTGGCTGAGCGAATTCATGTTGGCCAAGCGAATTCATGTTAACTGAGCGAATTCATGTTGTCTGAGCGAATTGGCCGCTGTGGAACATGTTCCACAGGAACCTTTGATCCTGGAACCTGTGCCACTGGTTCCACCCTCGCCATCCGATTCTGTGGAATAAGAAAAATTTGAAAAGGGAAAAAATATACAAATGTACTTACGTCCGCAATTTTCTGGACAGCGTCTTTGGTGGCGGCAATCTGCTCCATCGCAGATTTCAAGCCACTCTCCGCAACGGTTTGGAGCAGATCCAAAAAGGAAAAGGAAATCTGTTTACAATGTTTATAATGCATACTCTTGAAATACTTACATTTCGGTGGGATTCCAACGTCAGTTGGAAACCCTTTCCGGGTTTAATTTGAATCTGTAATTCGAAATAATGTTTATGTATTTCTATATTTAACAAATCTATTGTCTTAAAACCTACCAAGGGGGGCAAAAACAACTCGTCGTTGCTTATAAAAAAAGCCTGCTCCATGAATTCGCCAAGCGAATTGAAATTTTCGAGGATTCTGTCCTCCACATTGTCCTTATATGTTATTCCATATTCCTTGAATTCCGAAATGCCCTCCTGAATTTTAAAATCCCCAATTCTCTATAAAACTGCAATTTGAGCAGGAGCAACATTGTATTTTAGGCTTTCCATTTTTGTTTTTCTTTCAATTGTAATTTTTCTTCTATTTGACAGTTCATCTTAATATATTATACACATCTAAAAATAGATATATTTAATATATTATACATATTTTAAGGTAAACGTCATACGTTCGTCTCTCTATTGGAAGCCTTTTTTGCAAATACCTCTGACATGATACATTTTTACAATATTCATATATCAATATGATCCATTTCATACCCCTAACATTGGCCTATATAAAGGCCCCAAATTTATTAATAAACAATCATTACTAGCCTGACTATGTTCTACATTTTTTACTATTCTATGTAAAATGTAAGTTCCTTGTGACTTATTGTTAGATATTGAATATGATTCATTCCCTTATTGTGTATGTCACACACTAGGACTAGGAATATTTTCATCTTGGGATGATTCATTTTGTGTTGACCTCACTCAGAGGACCCAAATAATTCAAGTTTGTCTAATCAGCAAATCTTCCCATGGCCATCAAAATCAACAATTAACTAATATTTCGGGTATTAGAAATCTGATCTGCCTTCAAGTCTTATGTTGTTATTCTTCTCAAACTCGTTCTGTTTATAGATACACACTCAACAACGACTTTCTTCTGACACAGCGGATCATTATGGCTTATGTGTGAATGGTCGATTATGGGAACCGAATACGCGATCGCCTACGCAAATTAGCTTTTGGATTTAAAAAAAAAATAAACATTAATTTTAACAAATAAAAATGTTGTTTTGCAATGAACCGTCATTTGTTTGCCATATGACTCATATCTAGCTTTTTTCAATTCTATAATAATCCTGCTACCCAGAGGGATAAATTCCCCCAAGAAATGATGCACAAGAAATCGTTGCACGTATTCACTTTGATTCAAGCAGAAGAAGAAGACAATATATGGCCTGAAATTTGTGTTAAGGTCAGGGTGACCAACAATGTTTTATATGAGGCATTTTTCAATATTTTTGCAATAAAAAAATGTTGTTGTTTTTTTCTATAGAAGATGCGTCCAACTGGTTCGACGATGACTCTGCCTGGGACTGGTCTCTCAGCGATCAACTCAACTCATTTGACTTTTGAACATTTTTTTCGACTCGTTTTTTTTTGTTGGTTTGAAAAACGTTTTCATGTGGGCCGCGCTTGCAGTTAACAATTGCATTTATTGAATGTATAAAAGAAACATAAACAAACAGAAAACCAAAAAATTCATTTTAAAAAAAATACAAAATTTCTTGCGAAATCATAAACAAATTGCGGGGCATGTTTTTTAACCTTTTCATTTTACACATGGCAAAAAAAAACTTAAAAACGGAAATATTTAGAGGCTGGAGAGACAACAGTAAAGCAGATTTATTTTTGCATAAACGTCTGACAAATCTGAAAAATGTTTGTGAAATTAATGATTATAAACAAATAATAAGAGAAGGCAGGTGAAGGGTCGTTTGCCCCAAAAAGTGGAAGAGAAATGATGCGACGAAAATTAAAACCAAGTCGTGTCGATTACGCAGAGCATATTTAACGCAGCAGCTAGAGAGGATAGCGTGAGTTTAATAAAAATTTAGTTAGTCTACTGGTTTAAATGAAATAACTAAAGGTTAAGTTAACGAAAGAATATGGCGACATTACAATATTTTGGATTTTTGGGACCCCAAAAATTTGTATACCTTTTTCCAAGTTTTTTATAATTTGCACGACTTTTCGGGCACCTTCAATATTGGACATTATCTTCATCTGTTGTTATTGTTGTCTTCGTCATAATGATGGTCGTTTCCTAACCCTCGAGCCAAGTTTTAAGCCCTCATCGCTCCCGCTGACTAAGCTGACTCTATTAAAGTAAATAATATATACGGCGTGAATGCTGTCGCTTTTGCCATGCATTGTTGTTGCTTATCTGCCTACCGCTGACTCTGCTGACTTTGCGTTTTCTGCAGCAGCAGCAGCAGTCGCCTCATCAAAAACTTGGGATGCCATCCAATTCCTCCCTCCTCCGCATGATCCCTCACCATCTGTTAACAAAACTTCATGCTGCCATTGTTATGGGTAAAAACCAAATGAAATTTATAAAAATGGAAAAAAAAACAAACCAAACAAAACAAAACAAAACTGAAAAAACGTTTGTTTTCGTAATACAATTTTGATTACTTCTTTGACACCGCCTAGCCCCCCTTCCCCGCCAAACATCTCCATCACTGTAGAGTGCCCCGCTAGCGCCACTTCTCTAGGCGTTTTGATTTATTGTCTGTGGGCGATCAAATAGCCCAAACTCCATTGCTACTGTAAGACCCATGCCATTCCATCCAAATGATATGTCGTACGTATGTAGTAGTAGTACGTACCTCCAGCCACATTCCAAGCATTTGGCAATACCTTTTGTTGTTAATCATCATCATCAACCTAGGAAGCAATAGTCTCGGTCTCGCTGTCAACTACCTCTGTGCTATGGTCATCAAACTCAAATCCAAATGCCGGCAGAAATATCTTCAAAGCGGAACTATTGCGATAATTATGGTCCAGAGACATACATACACAACATGTTTGGAGGCACTGAGGATGGCTCTGCGGTTGGGACACAGTGGGGAAAAGACAGGAAACAAGAAATGGGTTACATTCATTAGGTAGGAACTTAACCCTTTCATTTTACAAGTTATTACAAATAAATTTGTCTATCCTATTGACCTTCTCAAAATGCACCTTGGGTATTAGCTGGTTCTAATTGTAAGTTTAATTAATTGCCATAAAAAGAAGCCATGTTTGTGAATCTCCATTTTAACTTTGGCAAAGAGAAAATTAAGCCCTCATGTAAAACCTTTATATTGATTGACCTTTATAATGATCAAATATAATTATACATAAAATGGTTTTTTCTACTGGGCATTAGGAAAAAACTTATATCTTAATTGACTTAATTGAATCTATTTAGCTAAACATAATAGCTGGCGATTTCATGTTGAACTTAATCAGAAACTTATCAGTTGAGTAAGCATAAAAATGTACAGGAAGCATTAGTCTAGGATATGGTTTCACTTCACAAAGTAACATTTAATAAGGTGTTGCACCATTATTGATGAGAATGATGATGTTGATGATCTAATCATTGATTTGCCATTGTCTCAATTGGCCATTAATCTTGAATCAGCACAAGTTCAACGACTTAAAGTCTTGAAAAGCATATATATTAAGCTTATGTCAACGCACATCACATAAGATTGAGCACAAGCGATCATAAAACAGACGAGATTAATGAGACTTCTCAGGCGGACAAATGAAAATGAAAGCAACCCCAAATGAATGTTAAACTTAAGATCTTAGAACAGGATATAGAAATAGCTTTTTTGACGACACCTTTTCACTAGTAGTAGAATTAAAAAAAGTTAAAGTTGTCAAAACAAAGCACAAACTAATAGACTCGATTTCATTCACAATTTGCATAATATATGCAATCGGCATATATAAAGTGTCTCTTCTGGTCTGTCACTGACTTTGACTGGGTAGGGGGAAAACGTGTGTAGACGATCTTAATAATTTTAGCCTTTTGTCTTGTAAATAAGCCGAAACAAGAGACATGAGAAGATGAGAGGAGAATTGGGATTGCGGTTCGCGATGACCTTGAAAGGCATTGGGGAATCCGTCAAAAGGGGGCGGATGGGGGGATAGAAAATGTGAGATGGTGCTACAAGTAATTACAATAATTAATTTCACTGTCAGCCGGTGTTTGTTTCCAGTTTCCAGTATGTGAAAACCAGACAATGGAAAATGTTCAATTCAATGTGATCACAGATCGATTGTTGTTGATAAATTTTAAGTCTGAAATTAGAATGTCGCATGGCATACGAGACATTCGAGATGGGGAGGGACGACACAGTGAGAGTGAGAGATCATTCTGTTGCCTTGTGTGTGTGTGTGTGTGTTTCCTTCATAATTATTAATATACATACATATGTACATACGATTCTACTCACAGAAAACGAGGGGCAAACTAAAAATAATATTCATGGATGGAATGGAATTAAAGCTTTGCCCTAATTCTTCTCTAACCTATGTAAAAAAAAGTTTTATCCCTAGTGTGAAGACACTTTTCTGAATTCCATCTTCAAATTTAAATTGAAATAATTATTTGTGGTAAGATTTTTCCAAGAAATATCAAAGTCAGAGCTAAAAAATGTTAAATACTAACTAACACTGAAAATTGTTGTCCAAAATTTAAACCTAACACATCGTTAGGTAATTTTAGATGTCTTGGGCAAATTGTATGACAGTATCATATATGTAAGTATTCCTAATCGAATGGAAAAAGTTGAGCTGGTTCTCTGCTAAAAATTACACATAAAACAGTTAGTTTCGCTTAGCTTACTGCGATTTTTGGTAGTTACCCTCGTAAGTATGTATGCAAGTCTCCAGATTTCAGTCTCAGTCCTCAGGCCTCAGTCGCTGTCTTAGCAGCAGCGGCAGCTGTTGCCTCTGTTCGATCCAAGCTTCAAGCTTACTCCATTTGGTTGCCAAGTTTATTGAAAGCGCAGAATCCGTAAGCTGCGGACGTGTTTAACGCTCGAGCGCATCTCGACATATCGTCACCTCGTCAGTTCGTCACTCCGTTACACATCGTCGTCGTCGCTGTTGTAGTGGCAATTGGCATCAGCATCTCTTTTTGCATTTTTCGGTGTTCACTTCGTGATCGTGTCACAAAAATTGATTGAATTTTATGTGTGAAGAAGAAAATAAGAAATCTTACATTATTATTTGGATTAGGCAATAACTTCAAGTTGCTGGGTTTTTATATCGTCGCCCGGTGATCGTCGTTGACTCTGTATCCGTATCGAAAATTTGTTATTCTGCCTACGCGCTAATTTAATTCAAACGCGACTTTTTCAGATGTTTTTTGGGCAATGCCCATTTTGAAACTAAAATTGTTAATTGCGTGACAAAAAAAAAAAAAACACAACAAAATAGCAACAACAATACCCACTGGAAGATCTACAAAAAAATTTATTCTCAGCTCAATCACCTTTAAAAAAAAAATGGAAATCCATTTGAGAATGCAACGCAATAGCTGCAAGTTATTTGCCCTCATCTTCCTGCTATTGAATCTCAATAATCATATGGCATATGGACGGCCTGGTATATAGTATATATGAATATATATGTACATATATATGTAGAATATATATACAGGTTTCATTCTAAATTCCTCAACACAAAAATTGCGTAAACATAAACTTTCAGTTGTTCTCTCACTTGCGCAAAACTTTAAGTATAATTAAAGAAAAAAATTTATTCAAAATTGTGTACTGGCATTAAGAATAACCTGTATGGATGTTCTTCATTATAATCGGGGTTTTCTGTGTTACTTATCTAATCTTTATAGGCATGCGAATATATGTACTTATTGTTAGTGCCTGTCTTTGACTTACAATTTCCCCACTTGCCTATTACTCAATTTTGTCTTTGTAATTATCTTTGAGACTATTTTCTATTTGCAAGTCCACCTTGAGGAAAAGGTAAATTAATGTTAGACTTAGGAACACTTAGATGATACATGTATATAGAAGTTTATTTTCTAGTAATGATCAGGGATTTTCGTTGATTTTATTAGAAACTTATGACAATATTGCTCTGTAATTGCATTTTAAAGTTAAAAAGATTAAGAAAATAACAAAAAAAAGAAAGAAAACTTAAGGAAATACAAAAAAATCCAAATGTAGGCACAAATCAACAGAAAAAAAAGATTAAAATAAACAAACAAAAATAATTTAAAGTGCAGAAAGTAAAAAAAAAAACGAGAAAATTCAAAATAATAGATAAAAACAAAAAAAATATAGCGAAAAATATTAAATTAGAAACCTACAAAATCAAAACCTTACCAAAATCACTTCATTTTTATTTAAGATTTGCTTAAATGTAAAACAAAAAGTAAATGTATCGTTAATATGTATGTCGTACAACTTGTAGTTAAATTCAAAAATGATTGAGCAGTAGGAGATCTTTAAAAATTACCACAAACAAAAATTTAAAGACATTTTACAACTTGTAAAGCCAATTTTTAATATTTTGTAATGCTGCAATTGTTTAGGCAAATCTCCAAATGCACAAATTGTTTATTACCTGTTGCATGTGACTAATATTGTTTTTTATTTCATAGATCGCTTTCGCTCGCCTTTGCGTCTCTGTTCTGTGTCCTTTCTTTTAGCATTAACTAATAACAATTCCATTCCTTCGTTAATTATGAATTGACCCACATTTTTGATGGCTTTTTCCCTGGTGGCCCTTTACTCTAGACACAAATTAGCCGAAAAATATGTTAAACTACATCATATTTATTTTTCTTGTGTTTGTTTGTTAAACAATTTATGCCACTTTACCAAATTGGGCAAATATTTCGGCCTAAAGTCAAGTAGCTGAAAATAAATATCATCCAGCAGCAGCAACAACAACTAGAAATATTGTGTTCCCAACGGCAACTCGAAAGCTCATGAAATTCGAGAAGCTGTTGGCCATAAACAGACCTTAACAGAAAAACCAACCTTAAGACAAAGCAACAACAAAATATTATGTAAGCTAAACACCCAAAAGGCAGATGACGTGACTTGGCAAGGCTTTCATGTCGATGTCGTCTTCATTTTCATTTCTCTTCCCCTTTGGAAGGGACATCATCATCATCATCATCATCGGCGTCATCATCTTGTTTGTCATTGTCGTCCGGAGGCCTCCATTTAAAGACACGACCTCTGGAGCTGCAGATCTTGCACTGTGTCATCGCAATATTTTAGTAGCAATAACAAACGATATTTCTATTTTTGGCTTTTATATAAAGTATCTCTTATTTTTTTGGTCTATAAATTTTCTGGTACTTCGTTTTTGCGCGTTTGTTGTTATGATAATTTGTGTTGACTTCTTTTGTTGTTGATGCTGATAATATTGTTGTTGTTTCTGAGAAAGATTTAGGTCATGGAAGGGCCCACAAAAGAGATTTATTTGTTGAAAAATCAAGGAAAGCATATGTATAATCTTAGGTACGAAGGTTATTGGAAAATCATAACATAAAAATATTTAACTTTATAGTTATGATTTTTAAGTACCGTTCATCGCTAAGATTAAATGGTGTAAAAGGTTTTACCAAATTGATGACGCTTTTCTATTTTAGTTTTTGGATCATTACCAATTTAGGTGAATAACTCAGTTTAACTAGATTTTATCATAGAATCATATGGTCTGTTCATACATATACATACATATGTCTGCATGTATGTAAATACATTTTTATCTTTGCTTGTTTCCAAACGAACAAATATACACACATATACCAACAAGTCCTTAATGTTTCTTATTCGTTATAATTGTAAGACGACTGAAAGTTTTAAAAGCATATAATTTTAATAAAAATTTTTTATTTAGATACTGACAGTCAGGTTACAAAATGCTTATTTCAAATTGGAATAATATGATTTAGTTCTAAGCAATTAAATTTAATGGTACTTAAATAGTATAAGAAAAGAAGTCGTAAGTGTTTTGTAGAAGTTTGTAAAATCAACTAACTGACTGAGTCCTAGCGAAAACAAGTCTTCCAGTCGTAAGAATGTCGTAGTTGAAAAGGTTCTTATGTTAGATATTTGCAATTGTGTGCATATTTTATCTTC
The DNA here is from genome assembly GCF_018902025.1 of Drosophila willistoni. Lineage (NCBI taxonomy): Eukaryota > Metazoa > Arthropoda > Insecta > Diptera > Drosophilidae > Drosophila > Drosophila willistoni. The sequence continues at coordinate 392,581 of NW_025814048.1, forward strand.
CCTCTTTACGATTCTACAAGCACTTAAAGGGCAACTAAATGTCGTCTATTGCACATTTAGCCTCATATTTATGAGTTAATTTGCAAGATTTATGATTTAATTTTAATAAGTTGTGTATAACCTTTGAGTCTTTATGATACTCGTCTATTAGACCATTGTCCTCGTCGACGATAGACAATATATGTATTTTTTTGCCATTTCTTGCTCTACATTGTGGCCATTTTTCCCATCAATGGATTTCTATCTTAATGAATTCCATATACGTAATAATTAACAAATTCGCACGGATTTCATCTTTCATAATTTTCAAGCGTGCTTTATTGCCATTTTCTATGATTTATGGATTTGGTTTCAAATTAATATGTGTGGTTGGTGTTAATAATGCTTTGCAAATATCGTTGTAAATATATTTTTTCTGATAGGGTAAAGGCATACAAATGTTGGCCAACTTTTCATTTGGGCTAACATGAAACGGAAAGTTGGCAAACGTTTTTTCAAATGAGATTTCCCCCGATAGATTATTAGACGAAATCATTAGACATTAAGTAGATATTGGGAAATTTTGTGTGGCAAATCTTCAAAAAGCAGCCGCTAATAGAACACAAAATGATGAAGCAATTTAAGAACCTTTTAAAGCAACGTAATTTATGTTCTTGAAATTGGCAAATTTGATTATAAATTTGTTTGTTTTTTTTTTTTTTTTGCCTGGCGTTTAATCAACGTATCGATATGATGTGTGGGTTAGGTGGTATTTGAAACAGCTTTAATAAGTCAAGGCCTTGGATGATACCAAAAATCCATTACAAATTTTTGTTTTGTTTTTAAGCGAAGGCTGATTTAATCACAACAACGACAACTTGTCATAAGCTGGCAACACAATCAACAAAAAAAAAGTGTGCAAAATTTAATAAGAAGAAAAAATATATGCCATTGTCTTTTTTTGGTGGGTGCGCAAATGTCGTGAAGCTGTCAATCAATTAAAAAACACAAAAAAACCTTTAATTTATTAAACACAATAAAAAAGAAATAAATAAACAAACAGAAACAAGCAAAACTTAATTGGCGCCTGAACTTGAGAAATAAATAAAGTTGAGTTAAAATCAGTGAGGGCAAATAAGTGGTTAGAGGGCGTAAGGAGAGAGAAAAAGGGACTGAATTGTTACTACTAGGAAGCTAGAATTAAAAGATTGATTATGAATATTTAATGCCACTTGCCACTATCCTCATGTAATAGTCATATTCTATATCTAGACATGGTCATATCTTGCTATGCAATTTATATCTACGAGTTGCATATGACGGCTGAAAGATGCGAGTTCAGGGTCTGATAAGCAAAAGTTCCATCAACTGTCACTAGTGACATTAGTGGAGATATAAATTTAAAACAATTTGGAATCGCATTTAGAATAAAATCAAAATTAAAAACCCAACCCATGAGATAAATAATAAAATGCAAATGAATGGCATAAATAAGTTAGAGATGAATATATAGAAAATACTTGTCTAGAAAATATATGTAGAATTATACATATGTTTAACAGCCGGAACTGACTAAGCAAATCCAAACCGCCCAACGTGATCTTCATAGCTACCTTCTCCCTCGCTCTGTCTGTCTTTCTCTCTCTCTCTCTCTCTCTCTCTCTCAACTTGATTACCTTTTGATTGAGTCACACACACAACAAACTGGGCAAAACCGCATTCTAAAATTCCCCTCCGTTTGCGACAACATTTAATTCATTAATTTTTATATATTCGCTTATATGTACATTGTATATGTATAAATGGCATATAAATTAAAAAATTACGATTTTCTTATATTTTAGTAATATTAATGTGAAAAAAAAAAGAAACAAACTTTTAGCAAGAAGTTCCTTAAATTTTACTAATTATATTGTAAGTAGAACAAAGAAACATATGGAATAAAAAAGTTAGTTTCATAAACAAAAAACAGTTTGTGCAAAAAGATGCACAACTATTTATCCATGAATTTGTCAATATTTGTCAATATTACTCTTCGAAATTGTCAATATTTCGCAGAGTTAGACTCCCTAATGAAAAATATTTAAACCTGTTAAAGAATATATTACTTAATGTTTAATCATTTGAAGAAAACCATCGAATATATTACAAGTTAGAAAAACAAAGGAAAGACTTAGGCAACGAACTTGATTTGCTCACATTTACAATTTATTTGTATGTATGTATGTCAATTTAACACCTGACTCGCACACTCACACAAGCGCACACATACACATCGAAAGAGTCCATCACTTACTAACCTGGCTGACTAACGAAACTAAATTGAATTTTGTTCGTAGTTAGTGTTTAGAAAAACCTTTAGTGTAAATAACAAACAACCAAATCTAACATTGGAAAAACGAAAACATTTACAACCACAAAACGCCATCACCACCGCCACATCAAAGAATGAGCAACATTGGGGGAGACATTAGATATATGGCCCATCTTAGTCAATGTCAATCAATCAGCAACAATGGCAGGCAAATTGCCCAAGAGATGCCAAACAGTCTACCTCTCGGCAGCCACTTTTCCCCCTCTCCATTTACGTTTAGCTACCCTCCTTTTCTTCTACCACATTTCATTTTCTCTGCATTTTCATTTACAATTTTGCCTGTTCTACTGTTTCTAACACATTTAACTGATTGCAATTGCTCCATTGCATCTTTTTATTAGAAGCGAAAACAACACAAAACAAAACAAAACTGCACCTCCTCCTACCTTCTCTCACAACAGATGTACGGCAATCGCCATTTGCATTAGAATTGCAACCACCTTTGGTCGATACACCAGACCAGACCGCTGACTTCAATGAGCGAGCTGTCGATAGCTATGGCAATCCGATTGATTCCCTTCATCCCATCGATACGCCCGATGGCCGTAAAGTAGTCAGTGCACAGGGTTTACAATTCGAGATACCCACCTATGCATCGGGCATAACAGAGATACGAAAGCCGGCGGATGATTTGTTGCCGCCGCATATTGGTGAGTTCTTCACAGCACAGCATAGAACGAGAGGAGCGGCGAGTGGAGCAGCAGACGGCGGTGTCAGCAACAATAAGAACACAAAGAACAAGAACAGCAGCAGCACCACCAACAACAATACAAATACCACTACGAACACAAAAAGCAATCACAAAAAAGCCAATGCAAATGCACCACTCACTCGCACTCGCACTCGCACCACTAGCATTAGCATTAGTCCAAGCAGCATTGTATCCAATCACATTAAACGCCAAATAACCAACCAAACGCATCTAACTACTAGCACCCCACTCCCCCAGCCTAGAAATCAAAAATTTCCCATTGCACCACCAAGTCCTGAGCACGCAGCACCCCCCTTTTCCCTGCTCACATTGAATCCGGTTTTTAGAATTAAACCCAGTCCCCGCGTTATCCCAAAGATGCCTTCAAATCTTTGTCCATTTGAAGCGAAATACTCAACTCAAACACATCCCTCTCAATTAGATGCCATAGCCGTGGATGATACGCCTCGCATGTCCAGCACGTCCAACATCAGCGACATCAACACCTCCACCACTTATTCGACGAGTTCATTTGCACCACCAACACTTGCCATTTCACTAACACCACCACACCAAACCACATCGACTGAGGTGGAAGTGGAACAGGCTCATTTAGTGCCCTTACCAGAGCAGCAGCAGCAGCAGCAGCAGCAGCAGCAGCACCACCACCACCAACAACAACAACAGCGTCAGGAGAGTGTCCATGCACCACAATTGGCAAGTGGCACTCTGCCCGACTACATACGTGAGTTACAGCTGCAAGATGCCAACATAGGTGGACCAGTCGCGTGGACTCCAGCTACGGATGGAGCACAGAAACCACTTAGTGTTATTGCCTGGGACCTCTTGCCGCCATTTGAAACGGAAACCGAGCATGAGACCGAACCACAAATCATAACCGCGCAGCAGCCAAACAAATATGTTCAGGGTATTCAGGATCCCATCACTCATAATATTCAACTAAGTTTGAGTAGTGGCGGAAATGGCCTAAATCCGGTGGATGCATCACCCATCACAGAGGGTCGCGTTGAAGTGGTAACTGTTGGTGAACGTCAACGTCCAGAAGGACCACCAAGTGCCCATGGCACCAATGCACATGTGGGTAGCACCACTACGCCTAGAAATCCAGGAAGGTTCCCAAATCGCCAGAGGGGAACAGCTCACTATAGCACCACGAAATTAACCACAACGACAAGAAGGCCAACAACATCAACTACAACTTTATCAACTACAACTTTATCAACTACAACTTTGTCAACTACAACTTCACGTCGACCAACCACCACTCAAGCACCAAGAAGTACTACTCCATTGGATCCTGCCTCCATATATAAGCTAGAGAAGGGCGAAGAGGAATATGCTTATACTTTGCCGCCTTGGCTACAGGAAGTAACCGATTCGGATCTCGATGTAGCAGTCACTTTTATAGTGCCAACCGATAATGATCAATATAATCATACGTTGGCCAATGATTTAGAGCCACCATTTGAGCCATTTGTTGATCTAAACAATGTCCAATTGACGCCCCCACCGACCACAGCGGGCACCACGACAACGACCACAACGCCAAGAACCACTACCACAGCTACGACGACAACATCCACTTCACCTAAACCAGTCACGCATAGCACCATAACTAGCACCACAAGCACAGCAAGACCAAGAACCACTCAAAAACCGCAAATTAAACCAATTACAACTACTCTCGCAGCTCCTGATAAAAAACCAGAAGATGCTGATCTTACCAATCCCTTCGATTCGGCAACAATACCAACATGGTTGCGTGACTTTGATTATCCCGATGTTGGACCCGGTGTACCCTTCAACCCGGATAATTTTAAGGATCCACCAGCTGGACAAGGAATTGGAGTCGGAGTGAGCGGAGGTAGTAAACCGAATGATTTTAAGCCACAAGGTTTCACTGCATCAACAGGAACTTCTGCAAATATCCCAGTCACATCCAAAATAACCACTTCCACACCGAAACCCTTTCCAATCCCAACGACTTTAGCCGTATCCTCTGCTTTTCCATCAAAAGTAACGCTTACGCTTCCAGAACTCAATCAGCAGCAAGGCCCAGGCGATGAGGATACAAATACCGTAGAGCCCCCATCGGTGCTCATACCGCCCTTATCCCAGCCATTGGCCGATGAAACTGTCTCCTCCAGTCTGCCAGTTGATTACAATCCAAGTACAAACTCTATCATCAATTTTGCAGCACGTTTCGATACAGCAGTAAGCCACCAACCCACTGAACCGCCACGACCAGCCACCGATGAATCCTTCCCACCATTCAATACAGGCAACGCCGACACAAATCACAAAGTGGAGTACACTAAGAGCGATGAGGGCAAGGTCATAAGTACGCCAGTCATTAGTAATCAGCGTAAGGGTAAGCATTAACTCCAACCATAACCATAATTTGACCTTAACACCTCTGGCTTTGCAGAAACTCCTGCTCCTGCTCCAGCAGCTCAGCCAGCTGTCAATCCGGGCAAATATACTGGAGGATTTGGTGCCCCGGCGGGACTACTCCGGCCCCAGGTAGCCTCCAAACCTGATATTTATGTGGCTGGTGATCAGCATGAGTTTAGTAACAATGTCAAGGGCACCAAGGCTCGTCCCACTTCGAATCCTGGTCGTTATAATGGAGGTTTTGGAGCACCATCGGGCGTACTATCACCCCACTCGTCGGAGCCCCCGAGACCCTTCCAGCCGCAACAGCGTCAACATCAGCCCGAACTGGTTTCCGCTGCTTCCAGTCACTCGACGACATCTCGATTCGGCGGACCACCCGGCATTCTGGTGCCCTTCGACAATGTCCAACGCTCCGAAGGCCAATAATAATAGTCAGAGGAAGAGAGATGATGGGGTGAAAAAATCGACCCACATACTTTAAATTATTTATAATGTTCTTATGTTAATAATTTTATAAGTTGTCATCGTGTCACGATCGTTGTACTTAGTAACAATGTGTAAACGAATTTCACTCAAATAATATTTGTAAAAATTAAAAATCATATACTAAAAGTTCATGCTCTTCTATTTTAGGAGAATTGATGTGGTAGGCAAAAAAATAATACATAAAATTATTCTATTAAAAATATAGTAATGTTTGTTAAAATGTTGTTCTTTACCAAGAGAATTTAGTCAGAAATTAGTTAGGTAGGAAGAGAAAACTGCCAAAGACCCACAAAGGGCAATAACAGATTGCAGATGCCACGATGGGTCTAAGAAAAATAATATAAAATATTTTCTAAGAAATAACAGCACCAGGGCAAATGCAATTCAGTTACCAAAGTAAATTGTGGTTAAATGGCCCAATTTAAAAAAAAAAAATGGATTAGCTACGATCCCAATAATATTGAAAGGATTATTGCTCAATACAATACAATCATCTACCTTATAAAACGGACAAATAAAGAATGTTTCGTATCATTCTGGACTGAAGGCACCACACAAACTCGCTTCTGGATGACAAGTTAGTTCCATCGCACATTAATGGGATACGCAACATTGTCAAAAAGACGAAAAAAAGGTTCACTATAATGCATCTCTATCTAACATAAAAAGTATGTTTCTAGTTTCTTTAAGATTTTTTTGAATTATTCTAATTCTTTTTTTTTAATTTCCTATTACTATATCGGCATTCCATTAATCCGTTTGCCTAAAAATAATGATTTGAATTTCAAGTTTTATATATAATATAATAATAATTTAATATTCTTCGAATCATTCTAAATTCCTTTTTTAAAGTCGAAAAGGCCGACTTCCGCTCGAGCGTTAAGTCGAAAATTTAAAATGCCGCGAAAAAGTCTGAAAAAAGAAAAAGGGAATCGTCGACGTCGTCCACCGTTGGCAGATCCACACTTGGGGCTCCGGAAATATTTCCTTTTATTATCGCCTAATAAAAAAGGTAGAGTAATGCAACAATGCTACCAATACCTTAAATACCTGCTTTCATTCCAATAGCATTCAAAATAGAGGCGTAACAAAAATCTGACCATTTTTAAAATTCTCTCTGCATGGGTAGAAAAATTTAGATGGCGATCGAAATCTTGACCCATGTATTGGAATAATAATTTTCTGTTTCTGGATTCAATTGAACTGCAATCAAATAAAGTTTCCAAAAATATTGTATTTGAAATTCAATTCAATCTAGCATTATTTAATTAATTTAATTCTTAAGAAAAACGTTACTGTTATTTAAAGTTGTTTTTCTATACGCTCGTCTTGTCCTTAACACTCTTTACTCCCTGACACTTTCCGCTGTTAGCAACAGGTGAACTAATCGCAATTGCATGCAATTCTAGCCAAACGATTAAAATCAAAGTCAAGCCATTGCTTCTATTACTTCTTTTTTTTTGTTACCTCATGTGTCAACACAATTGGAATTGTCGTAAACACAATATTTGGCATTTAAGTTTGTCTAATACTAAACTAACCTACATTATTGTTATTTAGGAAGGCGGAGGCCAACTTGAACAAATGCAAATAACATAATTTCTCCCCCATTGTGAAATGAAACCGAAACGAAAGGAAAGAAGGAAGGAAGTAAACTATGACTTGAGGTCTATAAAGTCGAAAAGTATTTGGCTTATGAGGGCAGGACAAATAAAATTGTTTTGCCACGCCGCCGCGAAGGTTGGCATATAGAAAATGAGCCAGGAGCACGCAAGGACTCGACATCAAACTTATTTATTTACTCTAAAAACAATACAAGAAAATTAATAGCAATTTGCATGAGTTCATAAACATGTCGAAATTCAGAATGCTATATAGAGATACAGGGATAGAGGGTAGAGGTTCTTAACAAGTGAATGGCAAATGAGTTTTGGCAAGGAAGCGCTTCATTTTGGGCTCATTTTGTGGCCAGGTTTTGCTATATTTATTGCCTAGGGAATATGCGAAAGAAAGATTTTTAGGGAGCTTATCATTTAAGTTTTTAATTGACTTTGTTACCAAGGTTTGTGTTCTTGATGTCGAAACTCATTAAAGTAAATTTTTGGGAAGGCAGATTTGTCGATTCATTACGCAGCCAACATGTGCGTGACTTTGGGAATTTCCCACCCATTAAAGTTCGTTGGCATAACCAACTGAATGTATGATTTTTTAACGATTTCAATTAAGTGTGTGCAAATGAGGATATAGACAGGAGACTAATATATTGTTCCCCTATAGATAAAGGGCTGGTATGATATCAAACAATTTATTTATGGGGGTTAGTGTAATGGAAGTTTATTGAAGTTTATTGAAACTTGTCAGCGAATGCTAAATAACTTACTTACCCCAAACAGAGAAGGCACTTTCAAAAATATATACCTAGGAGCAACCTCTTTCCCCCAAGACAAAAGCCACAGAAACACAAACTTTCTAGCCACAACAAGCCAAACAACAATAACTCAAAAGGGACCCTAGCTAAGAGTCCTAAAGGTAGATGCAAAAGAAGGCAAAACAAATTTAGTTGGCAAATGTCGAGCGTGGCAAACAGACGTTCCAAGGATATTGCGGAATAGTATATACCTAGATAAAATAATCGGAGTGCCATATGACAAACTATTGATAAATTTGTATAAATAACCAATGTTGTTAAATAACCAATGGATTATTTTCAAGCTCCTAATTAAATTGTAAATCAGAACAATTAAAAGAACACACAACAGGAAAATGCCGCGTAAAAAACCAAAAGTTGATTCTATTGAGGAAATTGAGACAAGCATTAAATTGCTTTGCGATCAGTCCAATAATCATATGAAAGTTAGGGCCTACGATAAAGCTCTATTTGGCTATAATCAGGTAAGCATAGAATTAATTGCGTTAGCACTTTAAAGAGTGGTTTCACATTTTAGCGGTCTAGACTCTAGAACATATATTTCAAGTTAACGTAAGAGGGCGCGCTTAAAAGCTTGATAAGCTTTTAAAGCTCAAGCATTGTGGGCGGCCCCAAAGAAAGACAAAGTTCGTAATATGGGGCATAATAATGGTAACAATTGAATTTAACGGGCGCCAACTTATCACGTTTTTGAGAGAATTGACAAATAGATGAAATCTATATCTAACAATAAGTTAAAACTCCAGATGTCCTCTAGCACCACGAGTTAACGTAACTCTGCCACCATCTATAGTTTCTAAATAATTTGCATCTTACTTTTACTTATTCACCTTTTATATTGTTTCCTTATTATTTTAATATATAATGCAAATTCACTCCTTTTTCGCAATGTTTGTGAAACAAATTAGTTTATAGCTACCAAGGAATTCAGTTTATTGGATTTTAATTATCTTGTTTTCTATTATTATTTCAAAGGTTACTAAAATTTAACAACCTTGTTTTACCATTGCTCCTTCCTGGAATAGTTAAATAACATTTAGGTACTTTAAAATTACCTTAAGTGGTTAAAAGAGTTACTTCATAAACTATGAAAACTAAAAATATTAAAACCTAAAAAATCCCCTTATAATTCTTACCCACAACATTTTTCACTGTTTTTTTTTTTAATGAATGCTGTTGTGAATTAAGAGACGAGGGTGCTTCAAAAGATATCTGTGTTGGTCCTTTTTATAAAACTTACATAAGTAATGCAATAAATAAATTATGTCATTATAAATTAATTATCAATAGTACTCGTCTTCAATTTGAATGAGACAACTAAGGACTCCTAAGTATCTTATTAATGGCAGGCTACATAAATTAAAAAATGAACATATATAACTCCATTAAAATCATTTTGAATAAATCCCTAATTATTAAAAAATGAATAATGCCATACGATTGTATCAATCGCAGCGGTTTATTTTCCATCAATTCCCATATGTGGAATGTTAACTTTCCCCTTAACCCATTTGCCAACCTTTCCAATAGTATTTACTATCGATTGCTATTCCATTAAAGGCGAAAATTTGGGTCTCCTGGGTAACAGAGTTCATCAGGGCAATCAATTATTTGCTTGTTTGCAGCTGTCACAAAGGTGTGAAATTTTCACACAAACGTTTATACGGGTGTCCTGTATCCTTTGTAAGCGCGAAAACGAGTCTGAAATGTCTAATAGCGTCTTGAATACCATTCTGGCTGTGGACAAAGAGCAGGAGTTACTCCAAAGTTTCACACGGACAGGAGCGAATGCCGAGGAGGAATTATTAGAGGAAGCGAACAAAAGGTCAAAAGGTCGTGGGGGTCGTCGCAGTTCCTATAAGCCACCCATTTGGGATCGCCGGGACTCTTATGGCGTTGGTGGACGCAAATCCTCCGGCGATCGTGGTGGTGCACGTGGTGGCAAAAATGCCGATGGCGATGGCACCGACTTGGCTGGGACAAAGCGTGGCAATCGCATTGAAGCCGAACTGAGGGCGGCACGTAAACGCATCGAGGAACAGATCCTTAAAAAGAAGAAGCCAAAGGAAAATTTCGTTGACTTCTATACGGACAAGGATCGAGCGGCTGCAGTCAGTGCGGGGGCATTTGATATTAAGCAAAGTTTGCAAATTAAGCAGAAACAGGATCGTAATGAGGCTCTGCTTATACCAGATGAGGCTGATCTTAGTTCTGTGATTGCGTTGGGTCTGAAAGAGATTAAGAATGCCAATCCCGAGAATGCCATCCATTTCTTTTGCAAGGTTTTTTTTCTATCTTAATTGGGAATTCTTTTAATCTTACCTCTTTTTCTTTTTTTGCTTTGCAGGCTCTGGAACTTAACAGCACGGATATAAATGCTTTGATATCGCGGAGTAAATGTTATTTGCTTTTGGGTGAATCGGCCAAGGCTCTGCAGGATGCCGAGACCGCTTTGGCTGAGGATAAGAACAACATACGTGCCATTTACCAAAAGGCCGAATCTCTCTACTATTTAGGTCAATTCGAACAGAGTCTTATGTTCTTTCATCGCGGCCTGCGTGCTCGCCCCGAATTGGCTTCGTTTCGCCTAGGCGTACAAAAAACTCAAGAAGCCATAGAGAATACCATAGGAGCCAAGACCAAAGCCACTGCGGCTCCACCCAAGAGTAGCAGAAATCGCAAATCCGATGAGGAAACTCCCAAATTCCAAGGAGCATCAACACAACCAACCCTGCGAAAGCCCACCAAAGCGGATCTAGAGCGTAGAAATGCACGCAAATTGCTGGGAGAATTGTGTGTGGATAAGGAATATCTGGAGAAGCTACTGCTTCATCCAGATCTAGTGCGTGCCGACACGAACACAGAGAATATATCAACCTTTGCCAAGGAGGCAGTTGCCTTTCTTAATAAACGTCAAGAGTTTTGGCGTCAGCAAAGACCTTGCACCGCTTTGCCAAATCACAAGAATCTACCCAATGATGCTTTACCCAAGTGGTTTTAACTTAATTTGATTGTTTAGTTACATGTACTAGTTAGTTAATACACCATTTAATCAACTAAAAACATTTTTTGTTTTTTTTCTTTTGAATGCAACAGAGATACAATATTGTGTGTAGCCTTTCGTTTTTTATTTTGTAGTTTGCGAAAGGTTTTAGTTTTGTTTTTGCCATTTGTTGAAACAAAGTTCTAGTAACTTTACAATAACAATTAATATATGGAATATTATTATTATATATATATATATATAAACTTCTTTAGGTAGCAGTTAGTGAGTGAGTTGTTGAACAATTGATACTCAATCTTATATGTTCAACATATTTTGTGTTTAACATATTTTGTTTTTAAGTATTTTCTTTTTTTTTATTTCATAATTTGACTAGTACGGCTATAATTCTGTTAGACATACGATATTGTGTATGATTTTGATATATATGTATATATAGTTTTTTTTTTTTTTTTGTGTAGTTTGTTCATTTTGCTCATAATCGGTGACAATTTTGGTTTTCTTTTGGGGTTATCAGTAAACAGAAAATAATGATATATCATTGATATATAACTACATACATATATAGAATGTTTCACAAACTTTGAACATAAATAATAAAATATATATTCATGTTTAGATTGAGCTTATTGCATTTTGGTTGGTTTAAACATTAACATTACAGCGCAGCAGCAACAAATGGAATGCATTTGGATAAACAATTACCTCACCTTTTTAGTTGGGGCGACTGAAAGAAAATATTGGACAAAATTAGTTCAGATTCGATTCTGTCTGATCGATTTACTTACTTTATCTAGTTGTTGGTAGGTCGCGAAGGTAAAGGTGGAGCATTGCCGCTTCTATTTGGTATCGGTGGCGGACCGCGTCGATTGGGTAATGGGGGCGGTGGTCCCATTGGTGGCACTTGCCTTCGGGGACTGTCCAGTGGGACAACGGGTGGTGGTGGTGGCGGTGCACCCGCTGGCGGTGGATGACATGGAGCTGGTACATCCTCTTGGATCTCTTCATAGATATTGCTGGCAGTCTCGTAAGCCGTATCGGCGGCCAATTGCCTTGTTGGCGTGGTAATGGGCGTGGCTGTTTTACTTGTCATTTGACGTGGTGGTGTGGGCGGTCCCGATAGAGCAGCTCCAGTTGTTGGCGATGCTTTGCCAGATGACGAGGTTGAGGTCGAACTGCTTATGGAATTAATCATTTCCGTGGGCGATTGCGATTTAGAGCCACTGCCGTTGCCGGCATCCACCATTGCAGGTGGACGTGGCGGTGGCACCTGCACGGGCTGAAGTGGAGCCTGCATTAGTGGCTGCGGGGGACGACTCGGTCCCGCAGCTTTGGGCACAATGCTGATAACCCCAGCATGAGGCATATGACGTGGCGAGTTTTTTGGCGACATAGGCATGGGCGGACGTGCCGGTGGTCGGGTCGGCGGTTGCTTTGGACGCTGCGGCACCTCCGGAGTCATTTGACTCAACAACTGGGCCTGCTCCATAGGATTTGCACATAATGGTATGGTATTGGTGGTACACAAATCAATTTCATTGTCCACTAAATGCTGCCAGTTGACAGATTTCAGTTCAAAGACCAGCTCCAAACCGCAGACTTGAGTGCTCCGCTTGGAGGCAGCATTTAGAGCACTTTCACCATCCCGGAAAGTAACCCACATAGTGTCCTCCACATACCGTACAAGTGTGACTTCACCCATTTTGGATAATTCGGCTATGAGGGCCGACATGACATTCTCATCATAGATGGTTGGACCATCTTCATCCTCATTTGCGGACGATGTTTCCTGAACATGTACCACAATTGTGGAATCTGGTGGCCCCAAATCTCTAATAACTTGCTCGAAAACCAAGCGACGGCGCTGCTGATCAATTTCCATAATCTCTGCATCAATAATGGCTATAACTGGGCGATGATCGCTCTGCTTTAGCTCCGAGCGTCCATAGTGAATAAGTTTGCCGGGATTCCAGGCGGCTCCAAAATCACCCTCAGCCAAAGCTTTGCGTCTTCGCCATAGCACACGATCTGTCCAGGCCGGAGCACGCTGTTTCTCCGATGTGTCATAGTCATCGCTAAATAGATCATATTTATAAGTAGGATCAAAGCTAATCTCTCCCTCGAGAAACTCGCCAAACACATTGCCAGCCTCCTGCTCCTTGCGTAGTTGATCAAATTCTAGAACTGTCGGTAAATCACCATTTTTGACGCATTCCTTCAATTCATCCTTATCCATGTCGATGCGATAGTTGAAATCACCACACCAAAAGACCCAATCATGTGACTTTAGGGACCTGCCCATGGGAAAAGCCAGCTTTCTGGTGATCTCGGCATAATCAGCATTCCTTTCGGCCACCTGACTCTGACCAGCTGCAAAATGGGCGCACACAAAACACATTGAAGTTCCATGTAAAACGAATCTTATGGCGCAGGCGCCCTTATTTCCTGTAGCTCCACCCAATCCTGTCTTTACACAATCAATGGCAACGTCTCGAATGTGTGGGGCATGCTCTGGACGTATATAGATGTACAGACAGACACCAACCAATTGCTGATACGTTAGCAGGACATAATCATTATCCCTGGAGATTGTCTTCTGTAGCTCTTCGGCCCAAAGTTTTGCATTATCTGTGCTGGCTGCCATTATATTCGAGGCATTCAAATCGACTATTTCCTCAAAGCCAATAGCATAGATATCTACAGGATGATCTGCATGCTCTGAAGGGTTGTTAACATCTACCAGAGCTTTGGAACGAGCCTGTGCATGACAATCAAGTAGCCAGTCTGCCAAAGAATCCTTGAATACAATACTTCGGAAATGCTTGCCGCCATTCACATTATATGTGCCCACAGCCACACGGGCCAGACGTGGATGGACATACTCCGTGTAGCGTTTGCATAGCTCTCTCAGCACTGTCGTCGGGGCATGAAGCATATTTGATGGCAGCAAGATTCTAGCGCGATCTGCCAGCTCGGAACTTAGAGTAGAACCAACTAATAGAACATCAATGGCTTCCTGTAAGAGGATAAGCTTGTTCTTTTTAATTATTTCAAGTAACATAGATATTTTACCTGTTTTGAGTTATCCAGTAGATTATTTTGAATGGTCCTGGCAGCCGATCGCGCTCCATCCATCAACTTCGATCCCCCTTGAATGGCTCCAGTGCCGGCATAGATCTTACTTACCTCATTTCCGTTATTGATCCACATTTGACGAAAGATTTCCTCAAACCGTGAGACATTTTGCTGCTTGCCTCCCAGCTTTAAGCTCTCCAATTGCAAATTCAGGACATCCAGACCCAAATAGGTCTGCACACAATTCGTGCGATCCAGACAATCCAAGCAATTAGTTCGCACCACACCAAACTGCTCCTTAAGGACCTGCCCATTGGAGGCATAGAAGACACCATAGTTGGCCCCACAGGCGACTATGCGTTCCTTGAGTTTCGAGAGGGCTGAGAAATTGCCACCTCGACACTCCTGATGATAATCAAATATGATATGCGGCACATCCTTGTGGGCAGACATGCCATGATGACGCTGAAATTCATTGCTCAGCATGGCCTCACCCTCTTTGCTGCCAATGAGAGAGCTGCCCAACAGATTCACAATAGTCTGATAGCCATAACGTTGCCTCATCATGCTCATGTGACGATCAAAAGCAGCGGCCGACGTCTCAAAGCCACGCGACAATTTCACTTTGTGCGAACCGACTTGAACTCCCGGCTGTTCCCAGAAGAGTGGTACGGAGCCTCTGGTCTGAACATAACTTGTGACATCGCCATCCACATAGATTACTTGCTCGGTTTCTACAAAATTGGCCACGTAACCCTCATCGTTGGTTCCCCGTACATTAAACCGTGTACCAGCGCGCTCACAACTCAACCTTGAGATGATGGCCGCCCTGGCCTGTTTGGCTCCTATATACACAGTGCGCACCTCGACCGAGCCGCACATAGCCTGCAACAGCCAACTCTGGCAATCGATGCCAAAGCGCATTAGATGAATATGCATCATACGATTCCAAAAGAAGCGGTTGTCCGTCTCCGAGGAACGTTGCCTTCGTTGGGCACAAAGGGTTATATCAAATTTACTTGAAGCTCCACCACCAACCTGGGCACTGGCACTCACATTGGTGTGGGCAAAGTAAAAGGTGCCCGAATTGAGCAACTTTCGCACTTCACTGATCTTATCCTCATTAGGAGCGGCATTCTGTAGTGAAACAAATGTTGTTTGCGTAATCCGAAAGATTTCTACATCGCCAATTTTCCCCATAGACACACAACCTGTGACCAGGACAAGAAACAGAACCGTACTTTCTCCGGCATTTAATTGAAGGGCACCCAAACATCCATAGGCATCGCAAACTTTCGTATACAGTTTCTTAATCACATCGGTTTCCTGTTGGGTGAGTAAGGCCACAGCATGCGATTCAAAGAGAATGCTATCGCTCTTATTGCGGTGCTCCAGGAGGACACTGTGCGGAGAGGGAGCTATGGATTTCTCCAGCACACGAATCACTTTGGACATGGCCATAGCTGGAAACTGTTTATGCCGTCTATAACTTTTCTAAAACATCTGCAAAAGAAAAGATATTGGTATAAACCTTTTGCAAAATTGTGGGCGGCTATTTATGTGTTTGTGTGTGTTTGTGAGGCTTTGTGTGTGCGTTACTGGGGCACAGTCAGTCAAGAGATTATCAGCACATTCTCTTTATTTACTCGAAGAATTCATTAATCTGCTATGTTTATTATATTTTTTCTCATCTAATTCCAACAGAAACTTGCTGTATCAGGTGTGTTCCGTTCCCGTACTTTATTGATCCACTGTGTGTATATGTGTGTGCATGGGGGTCTGTTAAAAATCAATAGCAATTGCTCCAATATTATGAAACATAAACAAAACAAAGAAATGCTTATACAACACACTAAACGCACTGCTCCCTCGAGATTAGGCTAAACTATATTATATGCATTTGCATAAAAAATTACACACAATCCGTTAGCTCTGGAACAAAAACAAATTGCACTTACTTTTTTGTTTTTAATACTACTCGCTTCTTTGGTTCTCGCCCAGCTGGCCTCTCGTTGAATGAATTGTGTCCATACAGTGGTGCGTATTTGTCCATGTTCTGCCTTTTATGCAAATTAAGAATTTTTCAAATTTTTAACAAGTCTAGTCCAAGTAGCGAAAGACTGACTTACAATAAATTTTAAAAAGGTTTTACTTTCCATGTTACTTATCTTGTGTCTAATTAATTAATAATTTATCGGTAGTCGAAAATTGCCTCGGAAAAAGTGCTAAGGTCTGAGTAAAAAGTGCTAAGGTCGGAGCCGGAAGTGCTAAGTCTCAGTCATTTTGGGTGGGCGGCCACATTTAAAAATGTTAAAACTGGTAAAACCAAAATTGGATTTTTTTTTATTATTATTTAAATAAAGCGGTAAAAATATTGCACTAATCAAATGTGCCCGCCATTTTTAAAGATTTAAAATAATTTTAATTTTATGAAGGAAGTAATACTCTTTTTTATACCCTTCCCAGAAGTCACGAAAAGTGACTATTCTCAGATTGCTTTCAAATTAAACAAATTAATATATCTGTGAATGGCTATACCAAATAAAGGTCATAAATGTAGAGGTATACAAAGTTAGCCCCGGCTCTCTGATTTTAAATTCCTTTGTTACCTAAAGACCTTTAAACTAACACACCCATGGTAACTTTATATTATCTCCGTAAGCAAGTGATATCTTAATGCCGATTT
Source organism: Drosophila willistoni (assembly GCF_018902025.1). Classification (NCBI taxonomy): domain Eukaryota; kingdom Metazoa; phylum Arthropoda; class Insecta; order Diptera; family Drosophilidae; genus Drosophila; species Drosophila willistoni. The sequence continues at coordinate 409,722 of NW_025814048.1, forward strand.
GAATGCCAAATATGTTTTGATAAGAACCCAGGGCCCAGGGTTCATTTAATTGGGCAGTCATTTCGTTCCGACTCAAATAGATGGATACATTTTCGTTTTAAGATGGCAATGGTAATGCTGCTCTGGCTGCTACTGTCCGTCTCACGTGTCTATTAGTTTGTACGCCATCAAAATTTCCGTACATTTCGATTAGATAATTCACAAAATGTTTGTTGATTGCAAATGAGCTCAACGAGGACACCATTTTGTATTGAGGCACTTAAAATCGTTTATAGACGACCGATCGATGGTAAATCACAGTTACAAAAAAAGAAACAAAAAGTACTTTGTATATAAAGCGACAAACAGAAATAAACTAGTTAAAAATGACTCATGAACTCATTCATGTACTTGTCTCCCTTATCGGGAGAATAAATAAATACACATGTCTACATACATATGTATGTACATACATACATACATGATATAGAAACATGAATAACAACAATTGTAAACTTTTTATGTTGGTCATATGTATGTTATCTTAATTCTTGTTTATTTTTATATATTTTAAGCCTTAGATCTTATAAACTAAAACTTAGCCCAAATTTCGAATTGAATTGAAACTTGGTTAGAATTTAGTACATTTATATAGATTTTTGTAAATGTTTGTATTAGAATATTTGCTGCTATACCGTATATATAGATTAATTAAGTAAACTTATAGGAAAGAACACTGATTGTGATAGAAAAGGAATTTAAAAGCAGATTGTAATCGCTCAATTGTAAATAAAACCTGTTCTTCTGCATAGATTTTCTATGAATTGGGTTAGGTCCAGAAAGTGGGATGTCTGTTTTGGACATACTATACACATACATGTATGTACGTATGTGTGCGTATATTAGATATTTAGCATGAAAAACAAGACTAAAAAGTTTAGCGCACCTTCTGTACTTGGGATTAGACTTTACACACACACACACATATACACACAGAGAGAAACAAGTACATTTTGTTGTTTTGTTTATTAATTTAGCTGACCCCCCCAAGTAATAAAGAATCTCTATTACTTTGCTGACTCACATTAAAGAATTTCCCGAGCAATTGTTAATAGACCATCAAGTAATGAGCCTGACTCATTGTTTGGCCCAAACGATAACAGAAGGATTAATAATCATAACGAATGACATGAAAAAATAACAATTTGAATCGCTTAGGGTTTTGCTTGATCATTTAAATTGGATTTATTCGATGGCATTTCAGTGTTTTTCTTTTCATCTGTTTTTCTCAAAGCTTATATACAAAAATTCCAAATAATAATAAGTATAACTAAAAATTAGAATAATGCTTAGCAAAAAAACAATAAATAAAGCAAAAGTGTGGCCAAAAAAAGAAAACAACAAAATTATATCAAACGCTTCGAGTAGTATATAATCTCAAATTCTATGAATTATAAAGGACCCGGCGTATTAAGTTATAACTGTTAAATAAAATTGGATTTAAGCCAAAAATCATTATTCTGAACAAATGAAAACAATTCAAAAGAATTTCCTTAGAAAAGTCCTCTTTCTATAGTTGTTTTATCTAATTCGAACAAAGCTCAACAGATTTAACAACTTTGCAAAGAATTTCTTTTAGACTACTTAATCTTAAAATAGTTTAATTAATTGCATAAATGTACAATTAGGTGTCGTCGAAAATTACTTTAGTTTTCTTTCGAATAAGTTTTGTATGAAGATATGCGTTCAAACTATTAGGTTTTTTCTTTTTTCTATTGGTTATTTACAAGCTACTTAAACTATTTGCTTCTCATATATCGCTGTCTGGCTGGGAGTGTGTGTTTGTGTGTGTTATACATGTTGTGTAGCCTAATGAAATTTACAATCTTTTATAAGCCTAAAATAATGTACATAGTTTTCTATATAGTGACTAAGGGTTTTAGCTAATAATACTAACACATTTTCCCCATATTTCTTATTTAGTTGCTCTCCAAGTTCTTTCAAGTCTGATGAGTTACAAGTACAAAAAACTAGAAGCAATTTAACTACAACTACAACTAGTTGCTGCTACGATACAAGTAAGCGATGCTTTGACGTAGTTGTCGTTAAGTCATTGGCCAAAATTTCCTCGGATAACGTGGGTGCTGGTTGCATTTGCGTCACCAATAGCGATGACAACGATGACGAGGGTGTAGCAGCAGTCTGTCCCATTTGTGGGTTCAGCTCATAGGCAATGCCGCCCCAATGTAATTTAAAGGTGCGGGTACGCCAACGTATCGATGGATTCCATAGAGCACATAGAAATAAATAAGGACCAGTTAGCTCGCGAAAGAGCCAACCAATAACAAATTCAAATTTATGGAATGGCATCGAGCCATGCTGGACAATGGAAAGTAGCAGCCAATCTGATAGAAACCAGCAGAGTATATGCACCAGAAAGAATACCAATGGATCCCAACTGAACAATAGAGAGGCAGACCAGGCAGCCAGTGCGCCCAAGATCATGCATTCGGAAAGGGGTTCCAGTAATATGGTAGTAGGTACCATGGCCACTCTTAGCTTGGCCCAACGGATAAGACGTTGCTGAAAACTGCCAATGTCACAGAGTCCACTGTTTTGCAGTGCTGGCTGATTCGAGATGCGCATTTTCCATCCAAGATCTGTGATTCCTTTAGCAATGAAGAAATCTTCGGCCAAATAGCAGCCAAACGTTTTGAGGCCTCCTAGTTGATCTATCACAGATTTCCTCAACAGACAGGACATGCCCGTGTGGCAATTGATCCCAAGAACATCGGCACTTAGATAGATTCTACTCTGTACTGTGCCAAAGAACACTTTCTCAAAAGTGGCCGCAAAACCATCTCGGTCACAGGTAAATGGCATTTGATGGACCAGAGCATGTTTCTCCGACATATTTTGCACCATGTCCAGGAGCGTGTCGTTTTTCATTTTGATCCCACTGTCGGAGATCATGAAAAATTCATATTTCGCCGCGATATAGGCAGGATGTATATTATTGATTTTAGGATTCACGCCCACATTCGAGCCGCCGACAAAGAGTTTGGCATCCATTCGTGGATATTTCTCGAGTAATCCTTCAACTAACTTAATAGCTGGATCCTCTTTATCCTCCACACAAAACAGTAGCTCATACAATGGGTAATCCATGGTAAAGAATGTCTCCAGATTATGCTGCAAATTGGGATCCACGCCCATTAGCGGTTTCAGTATGGATACACCCGGCAGTGGTGACGATTCTGTTGGAAGCTTGCATGATTTCTTATGCAGCTTAAATTTCCCATAGCAAATTGCTATCAGATGGACCATCCAAGTGCCAAACCAGAAAATCATAAAAATCCATGCGAAGCCATACAGTGGGGCGGGTAAATGTGACATTGTCTGTGTGTGCTATGTGTGTTTGAGTGTGTGTGTCTTTGAATAGGGTGGGGGTGGTTCGAGGCGTTGCTTCAAATGTGGTTTAAATCTCGTAGGGAATTCAATCGGTTTGCATTTGTCTGCGGTCTATCTAGATTCTTCTTTAATTTGCTTTTCAGTCTGCTGCTGCTGTTGATAAAAATCCAAAACTAAAAATTCTCTTTGTTGTTTTTGTTGCTATTGTCGTTGAGTCAGAGACTTGTCTGCACATGCCGTCGTCTTTTATGCTTGTTCTCGGTTGCTCGCTGATTAAATAGGCGTTGCTTTTTCGCGTTTCCTTTTCTTCGCACATATCAGTTTCTCGGATTAATTAACATTTTTCGTAATGTGGGTGGGCAAAGGAGGCGGAGGAGGAGCAATTGTCCGTTCGCGACGCGTTCGATTCCAATAAAAAATATGCAATAAAAAAAAGTAAATTAGAGCTGGAAATAACATCGATGGTACTATCGAAACATCGATGTTTAATCGATGTTTGACGATGAAAACATCGATGCTTGCAAACATCGTCGACATTAGTCGGCCTAAAATTGAAAATGGTAAATATTTACTTAAGCTACTCGAGATTTCAATATTGAAAAGTAAAAAAAAACGGCTAAAGCTAGATTTCAGGGCTGGCAGATTTCGGCCAGAGCAGCCGAATATTGTATTCAGAACTATATTTGTTCTCTAAAATTAAGAAATAATGTAAACTCAACAATATTTTCGTTTGTTGAGAATAGTGCGAACAAAAGTTTCAAACTCTCAAAATTTGACCGCTTCTTTTAGCCGGAAGAAGCTACTTTAACTATAATCCCGCTAAAAACATAATTTTTGTTTTGTTAATTAAACAAAAACTACATGCGCCAAGACGCACCGGTCGTGCTCGTGAAATTTTTCTCTTTTGTTTGATACCAAATTTATGTAGTTAAAGCGCGTTTTGGGCCCGAGTAACTTAAGTAAATATTTGACGACCTCTAAAAAAAAATAACTGCAGATTCGGCTGATTCGGCAACACTGAGATCAACGTTGTCGAATAAAAATTGCGTAAATCTAAATGTTTGTTGGGTTGCAATTGCATTCGTGTCCAACTCAAACAACGCAAAAAAAATTAACACGCATTTGTTATTCAAATAAAACAAAGTAAGTACTATTATTAGTTCAGTAATTTTTGAGGAAAACCTATTTTGTTCTCTTTTCTACAGTCTCTACAGTTTACTTTAAACCAATATGGCTGATGAACAACCAAATCTTGTGGCGGGCCACCCACCTGCACGTAAGTGCAAGTCCACATGTTTCAATGTGTGTGTGTGTGTGTGTATGCTTGGGAGTAATGAACAATTATTTGGTGCTCCAAAATGCTTTGTTGGCAATTTTAAATGTACTCAATTTAATTAAATAGTTCATAAATATCTTGAGGTACCTTATCAATATATTCACCTGCTTCACCCAATTTCATAGAGGCTGATAAGTAAACAAAGCACACTCATACATATGTATATGTATATGCATACATCCACATAAATACAGCAATGGCGATGCCGCTGTCGAAAAAAAAACCAATCTTATAAAAGCACCGATCTAAGATTACCCAGCAACTCCCAGCTTAAATATACCCTTTGCCCAAATGATCATCACGATACTCATGTGTTTAAAATCTGACGTCATTTATTTACATATTTTTACAGTAAAAGCTGGGGGCATGCGTATTGTGCAGCATAAAGCTTCCGGAGCAGAACGTCCTGCCAAGGATGCTGAAGATTGCACTGGTCTAACAGTAAATATGAAATTTTATGAAATAGGTGCTTATCTAAATTTAATATTAATTTCCTTTAGCAACCCGTTAATGTTAATTCGGCCTCAGTGAGCGGTGCTCCAGTAAAGGGTAACACAGACTTTACTCCTGCCTCCGCACAGGTGGCGCATTCGCCAAAACCTCCCATGAATGTGCAACACAAACCACAGATAAACATTCAACAGCCACGCAAGTGAGCTCTATCTGTGTGTAGTGTGGTGTGGTATGCGCACCGGAAACTTTTTGATCTTTTTGTTAAAATTCTCTAACGAAAACACCTTAAACTGTATTGTAATAATTTTTTTATATAATTCCTTTGTTCTATAAGTGAGGTTAACTTTGAAGAATCCTTGTATTTTTGCTACTGCATTCCAAATGTTTACTTAAATGAAATAAATTTTACGCCATTTTGTAGATAACGTAGCATTCACGAGGGTTTTATAATATTCAAGTGTTTATTTGGTACATTAAGTTTGCAAATGGGCAAATTGTGAGCTTTGCTTCAATAATTAGTGTTATTTATACTGCATTTGCTGCTTTAACTATCCAGGGACGTAGAATAGCCACATCAATATAGACACCAGGATAATTGATCTGTCCACATCCATATCCCCAAGAGACAAGACCTACAAGAAGCACTGGTGTTGTGGTTGTCAGTGGACCACCAGAGTCGCCAGTGCAGGCATCGCTAAGACGTTCAGAGCTTGATGAAGAAGCGGCACAAATCATTTCCTCACCCACAAAATCCCAGCCATATCCGTACTTGGTTGAAGCACATTCTTCGCGTGCAATAATCTCCAGTTGAGCCGTTTGCAGGCCATCGGCATAACCGCTATAGCCAGAATCCTCCTGCTGAGATCCCCAACCGGTCACGGATACACTGCTGCCCCCCACAGGACTTTCGCTGGCCAAATTGATTGCTTTGATATTTAGACTAAATGTCAGGGTTTCCGATAGTCGTACCACAGCAATGTCATAGTGCAAATACTTGGAATCGTATTTCTCATGGATCTTGTAGGCCGTCACTGGTATTAGGGTGCCTCCAAAATTGTGTTGATTGGCTCCCACGCGTACTTTCATCAGAGTCGTAGACTTGTCTTTGATACAATGGGCAGCTGTGAGGATAATCTCTTGACTGTAGATGACACCTCCACATTCATGCCGGGCACTGATCTGTATGGAGACCTGCCAGGGTGAATTATGTATAGCCAGTTCATCTCCGCCCACAATGCGTTCGTTAAAGACTCCTCCTTGAACCTCCGCGAATCGCAGTAGGAGTAAAAATAATAAAGTGGATGAAACTGCTGGGAAAACCATATTCGTGAATGGATAGATGCGAACTAGCCGCACCTAGCTGGGACTGGGAATGTTGTTTTTCATTATCGATTCATTTCTAGGTTGTAAAAGTTAATCACCTTCTAATGGGGTGGTCTTATCAAAAACCATTGGAAAGAAATTTAAAGTGGCTTGCTTGGAGTGTCTCCATTTCATTCCATGATCCGCCTTTTAATCAATTGATGTTACAAAATTATCGTGACACGAACCACAGGGTTTTTTTCACTGAACTTACTACAATTTATAATTTGATTCCTAGTTATCATTATAAACTTAAAGTACAGAGCGGGAAGGTAAAAACCGAGATTGTTTTACGGCAAATGAAAAATTTTAAAACCAATAAAAAACTAAAAAGGTTAACAATTTTGTTCCAGGCGCGAGATGCAGTAGGTAATATCCCAACACGACAGCATTTTTTGTTATTAATATATTCACAGAAATTGTAAATAAAGTTCTAGCATTTTGAAATGCTAAAAAAAAAAATAATTACAAAAAAAAGGTTTTTAAAAATACTGAAATACATTTTAGGTTTCGAAGTTTTTTCTTTTTTTTAATGCAAAGCCGTAGAGGGGTTTATCAGGTGGGTCTTCCATCGTCATCTGCTGAAATGTTTCGAAAATGAATTAAATGTTGTAACAAAATTTTATCCGCCACTGTGCAACGCTGTTGTTAGGTTGCCCAGGTAACCAGTGAAAAACTGAGCAAATCGACAAATAAATTCCCAGAATAATCTCATAAAAATATTTCTGGAAAAATGTCAGATCCCAATTGGAAAATAACTCCTGGTGAGCTAGTTCGTCTACGTGACATTTGCATAGACCGTATACGCGAGGGTGAGCTTTACGAACTGCGCAATGAAGCCAAATTAAGGGCAGTCTACAACACTCAGAGCTATGATGAGTTCAAGTAAGTTAGAGTTATTGCTTCTTCTCTTCGAATAAAAACTATAGACAATCTTTAACAGGGACATTGTTGATGCAGCCCATCTGCGTCCTGTTAGTCAGAAGGACAAGGCTAATGCACAGACCAAGAGTCGCCTGTGGAACTCTGCTGCACGGGAATAACCGATTAGAATAGTCTCAATAAAGCGAAATATTGTGTAATCTTCAAAAAATTGTTTTATTGTGTCAAGTTTTTAAACAGAACCGGCAGCGCTGATCACCCAGGAACGGAGGACAGCAACATCAGCGTAAACACCGGGGTAGCCGGAGTACGCGCAGCCATAGCCCCAGGAGACAACACCAACGAGGACACCACCGGAGACCAATGGGCCACCGGAATCACCTTGGCAGGCATCCTTGCCGGAAGTGTAGGCGCAGATCATAGTGCTCTTGATTTGGCTGCCGTATCCGTAGGTGGAAGAAGCGCAAGAGGATTGGCTAACAATGTTTACATTCACGTACTGCAGAGTAGTGGGGAGGGAACTGGATCCATAGGACTGGGTACCCCAACCGGAGACGGAAGCGGCGGCACCGTTAGCAGGAGCAGAGCTAGCCAGACCGATAGCCTTGATGGTGGAGCTCAGAGTCAAGGAGCTGGATAGACGGATGACGGCAATATCGTTGACCATGGTGTTGGCATTGTAACCCTCGTGATTTTTGAAGGCGGCAACAGCGGAGACAACACCACCAGAGCTCCAGTAGGTGGATCCAGCACGGACTTGCAGGACAGAGGTAGAAACGGATTGCAGACAGTGAGCAGCAGTCACTACAATGTTGTTAGAGTAGACGGATCCACCGCAGGAGTGAGAACCACTGCGCTGCAGAGATATTTGCCAGGGGAAGCTGCTGATGGTGGTAGCAGTACCTCCAACAATGCGACCATCCAATTGGGGCAGGAGACCCTCAGGGATAGCGGCACCAAAGGCACAAGCCACAACGGACAACAAAATTACAAACTTGAACATATTGTGTCTACAATGGTTTTCCTAGTGTTAGGTGAAACCTTTTTATACTAGTCGCGTATCTTCTTTAGTTCCTGATTATCAACTGCTCGAAAATAAGCTGGAAATACCCACTGTACGATATGATAATAAAAAACAATGCATGAAATTGTCAGGTCTAACTTATTTCTTTCAGTGTGAGTGATCGCACTAATTGGTTAATGATTAGCAATTTTGGTAGCTTCTATTAAAATACCCTTAAAAAAGGTTAACCTTCACCTTTCTAGAAAACAGCGTTAAACGAATACGTTTTATGAGATAACACTCTAAGATCTTACAGGTTTTACTGCTAAGGAACAGCAGGGCAGACGAGTCCCAGTGCCTCTTGAATTCCTTAGCTTTTATAAGTTTTATTTGATTTTGAATTTTCATTTACTCTTTATTGTTTAAATCATTCCCTAAATCTTCCATCAGGGCCAGGTATGTTCTACATTTATATTCTTGATCAACTTAACGTGGTTTCTATATGTACATATGTATATAGAAATAACTAATTGTAAGTCAATAATCACTAATTTTCATAAAATAAATAATTTTGTAGTTTTATACAGTTGTTTTCAGCTTCGTCTAAATTGATTAAAATGCGAGCTATCGGTTGAGAACAGTGACTTTTATCAATATGTTTATTATATTTTCAGTAATTGTTATAAAAATTAAAATTTGTCACCACTCTGCCTAATTATTTAACCATGTTACACACATTCCTTCCATAGGACAGCCTAATGGTAAAATACTTATGCAATACCATTAAATTGACATAATTTAAATCGTTTGACTACATAAAATTTAGCCGAAGGCCTCAGTAGCCATGGCTACAAACTGTTGGCTTAAACTTTGTAAGTTTAAGTTAACTCTACAAATAAATAAAATAAATCGTTTGACTATACCATAGTTAGTCATACCAATATATGATAAAATTGCATGCTAGACGGTTCTTTGACAGACATTAATTTGTACGAATTTTACTTTAATGCCAGAGAAAGAGTAACACAAAAATTTGACCGGGCCTTTGTTGAAACTGTAAACGCTTTATTAACCTAACGAAAGCTTTAAACTAAAAGTACTTCAGATCGGAGTGTAGAATACCTACCAAAAGAAGATATCGTATGGAGTAATAAAATGTAATTTAATAATTATATCATTTTCAAAGTATTGCTTTATTGTGTCAAGTTCTTAAACAGATCCGGCAGCGCTGATCACCCAAGAGCGGAGGGCAGCAACATCGGCGTAGACACCGGGGTAGTTGGCATAAGCGCAGCCATAGCCCCAGGAGACAACACCAACGAGAACACCACCAGAGACCAATGGACCACCGGAATCACCTTGGCAGGCATCCTTGCCGCTAGCAGCAGCGCAGATCATGGTGCTTCTGATTTCACTGCCATAACCATAGGTGGAGGAAGCGCAAGAGGATTGGCTGACAATGTTCACATTCACGTACTGTAGAGTAGTGGGAATGGAGCTGGATCCATAGGACTGGGTACCCCAACCGGAGACGGAAGCGGCGGCACCGTTAGCAGGAGCAGAGCTAGCCAGACCGATAGCCTTGATGGTGGAGCTCAGAGTCAAGGAGCTGGATAGACGGATGACGGCAATATCGTTGACCATGGTGTTGGCATTGTAACCCTCGTGATTCTTGAAAGCGGCAACAGCGGAGACAACACCACCAGAGCTCCAGTAGGTGGATCCAGCACGGACTTGCAGGACAGAGGTAGACACGGATTGCAGACAGTGAGCAGCAGTCACAATAATGTTGTTAGAGTAGACGGATCCACCGCAGGAGTGAGAACCACTGCGCTGCAGAGAGATTTGCCAGGGGAAGCTGCTGATGGTGGTAGCAGTACCTCCAACAATGCGACCATCCAATTGGGGCAGGAGACCCTCAGGGACGGCGGCGCCGAAAGCGCAAGCAACAACGGACAACAAGATCACAAACTTGAACATATTGTGTCTACAATGATATTCCAAATGTCAGGTAATGCCTTTTTATACTCGTCGCGTATCTTCTTCATATTTTAATCAAATAGTTCCGTATTATCAGGAACTTGAACGTAACTGCTTGAAAAAGTTGGAAATTCCCAACGTACGATATGATTATAAAATACAATTCATGAAATTGTCGGGATCGTTTAATTTTTTCTTGCAGTGTGAACGAAATAACCGATTGTTCGATGATTGACAATTTCGATTGATGTAATTATTAAACTTTGAACGCTCCATTAACCCAACTAAAACTACCTCAATTAAGATGTATTTTAGATACACGTACACACATATGTATATATACCAACCAACAGATAATATCGCTCTAGTTTGTGTCGGGATCATCATGCGTTTGAGGCTAACTCTTTCAATAGTTCTCCTAATATGGTTGGCATATATCCTCCATACTGTAAGTCCAAAGAAAACTCAGAAATGATTATGATTTTTTACGAATATATATTCATATAGGGAGCTATTGTCTTCAAACTGACAAATGCTGTGTGCGAGTCGTATAACAAATCATGGGTTGTGGTTCACAATTGCCGCCTGCATGCCATTAATCGGAATAAGACCATCATGAATATGAATTTGACATTCTTGTATCCCGTATCCAATATTCAAGTGCGTTTACAATTGAAGAAAAGAGCAAATGGCTATAAGCCTTTCCTCTATGACTACACTTTTGATGCCTGTGAATTTATGCGTAAACACAATCATCCTGTGGTTAATGTTATCTTGAATCTTATCAAGGATGTCTCCACAGTGAATCATACGTGCCCGTATGAGGTGAGGCTCATTAGTACCTACTTTTAATATCTAGAACTAATCTCTTCCCCTATCTCCTCTCCCCTTATATAGGGTACCCAACTTTTAAAAAATTTTTATCTGCGGACAGAAAAGATGCCAGTCATTTTACCCACTGGTGACTATTTGTTATCCCTAACTTGGATGTTTTACCGCCGAAAGCAATTTATAACTGACGTTTACTTCAATTATGTGGAAGATTGGTAAATTCGAACAATTATCCCACTTAATGAGGCGTATAAAGTATTTTAAATAAAGTTATAATTTGAGGTGAATCGAGTGAAACATTACGAAATATCTCTGTGAGTGAAGTTAAAACTTAAGTTTTGAGTGATATGCGGATTTAATTTAAACAATTATAGTGATAGCTGGATGGAGGCCCACCTGCCGTTATCATCTCTTCTACTAACGTCACTAAAATGTCTACCCACTCGAATACATTTTGTTTTGCCTTTTGCGTATCGAGAGTTCTGGTTCATGCCGATTGCTGCGATAGTGATTTAGTATATAAGACTTTGGGTTTTTTCGGAGAACTCATTGTAGACATACAATATGTTCAAGTTTGTGATCTTGTTGTCCGTTGTTGCTTGCGCTTTCGGCGCTGCCGTCCCTGAGGGTCTCCTGCCCCAATTGGATGGTCGCATTGTTGGAGGTACTGCTACCACCATCAGCAGCTTCCCCTGGCAAATCTCTCTGCAGCGCAGTGGTTCTCACTCCTGCGGTGGTGCTGTCTACTCTGCCAACACCATTGTGACTGCTGCTCACTGTCTGCAATCCGTTTCGGCCTCTGTTCTCCGTATCCGTGCTGGTTCCACCTACTGGAACTCTGGTGGTGTTACAATCAGTGTTTCCTCTTTCAAGAACCACGAGGGTTACAATGCCAACACCATGGTCAACGATATTGCCGTCATCCGTCTATCCAGCTCCTTGACTCTGAGCTCCACCATCAAGGCTATCGGTCTGGCTAGCTCTGCTCCTGCTAACGGTGCCGCCGCTTCCGTCTCCGGTTGGGGTACCCAGTCCTATGGATCCAGCTCCCTCCCGACTACTCTGCAGTACGTGAATGTGAACATTGTCAGCCAATCGTCTTGCGCTTCCTCCACCTACGGATATGGCAGCCAAATTAAGAGCACCATGATCTGCGCCTACTCCAGCGGCAAGGATGCCTGTCAGGGTGATTCCGGTGGCCCATTGGTCTCCGGTGGTGTTCTTGTTGGTGTTGTCTCCTGGGGCTATGGCTGCGCCTATGCTAACTACCCCGGTGTGTACGCCGATGTTGCTGTTCTCCGTTCCTGGGTGGTCAGCACCGCCAACTCTATCTAAGAACTTGACAAAATAAAACGTATGAGAATTAATTTAGATCGGAATAATCTTAATGGCGATTTGGGTTATTTTTTGGGACTCTTTCCATATATTGTTATGGTTGATGAAGCAATCAGCAGCCAGTAAATTATGTATATGGATATGCATTGTGATTTCTGGTTAATTACTCTTATTAGCAAAGCGTGCTCACTGTGTACTACATATATCCGTTGATAGATATATTTTTGAATGGATCCTTGACCATTTTGAGATTGGAGTCGTATAATGGTTAATTGCTTGATATCTTTGGGGCTTATTCTTGTAAAGAGTTGATCAATTTTAGTAATCAAACCTTTAACTGAACTTAAAACAAAGCGTTATCTATGTACATACGCTCCATTCCATCTTTAGTTGATCGATCATTCCACTAGTGAGTTTGCAGAACGTGTAGCTCCTCAAGTGCTCGCATGCCACTTAAAGCAATCTAATCAGTTGGGCGAAAGCGTGCCTTAAAAATTCACTCAATCTTTTTTATAGTGATTTGTCACAGATGTCAATCGAAAATAGCAGCTTCAACGTCACAAGATGTTACGAATATAGAATCGGACACATTCTAATCTAATGTGCAGGAGCTTTGGATATATTTTGTATACAGCCGAACTTTTACGAATTAAGCCTTTTCTCACATGTGGATTGCATAAAAAGATAAACAATTTATCTGCACAGCACTTTGCTCTTTCATCAGCAGATTTACCTTAAGATTCCAGAATTAAAATAGGCTATCGTTTGTAACGAGTTAAGAATTGTAACGAAATGTACAAAAATGTGTAAAAATATCATTCAGAGCTTATCTCTTTTAACTGAACTGAATAAAAGTAAAAGTAAACTTCTTCTTTTTTGTATTTAGTATTAAGTAGTATTAATATTTAAGATTTGAAATATTTTTTAACGATTGTAATAAATTGTAATAAGATTGAAACCAATACATTACAGTTATAATTGAAAGAATTGGTTTAGACATGATTGTTTTTATCCACAATAATGTTCAATAATTTTATAATCCATTATTTTTGGATTTATATATGGATTAAATTAATAGAAATGTTATCACTCGCAATATCTCGGTTGAAACAATAATAAGAAATACCCGAAATAGACTAGCCGATATGGCCGAATTTTTGCTTTAAGGAATTGTTGTGGCTTATGGTTAAAATGATAAGATGTCAGTTCAATTGATGGCGTATAAATAAATGGACAATGACCAAAATCTAAGATAAAATTGGTCAGGTGATGAAGTGTACACTGGCAGAAAGTAAGGGAAATAAATCAATAGAATAAAATACAATTATGTAGGGTCATATCTTTATTGAAAAATTTGTGAAAATACCCAAAAAAGAAGACCCACTTATAGCAAATATTACTTTTAAGTCTATAATATCCATAAACATAAAAAATAAATTTAGGTGTGATTTTTGTAGTGATAAGATTCAGAAAGGAAAACCCCATTGAATTAGTCAATTTGTAGAAATATGTGCAATATCGCTAGACAATCTGATGACTATAGGCCATAAAACTTTTTTAAGTGTATACTTCCGAGATTTGACAAAAAGTCGTAAACAAAAAGCAAAGGAAAAAAGAAATGCTGATTTTCAATGGGGCACCCGACATCGGCCCAAAAACAGATAAGAATGCAGAAAGATAACACCGCAATTTGCCGATTTTCTCGAGTGCTTTCCAATTTGACATTGGACTGGTGTTTTTTCTTGGTCTGCAAAATAGTAGTGGGTATTATTATTTAAGGCTTTACTTTCAAACTTTGTATGCCTTTTGATACTGTCAATGTGTCCACTTCATCATTAAGTGTAAATGGACAATTTCCTGGTTTAAATTCTCTTTTTGTGCGGCAAGGTATAAATATACCTTACAGTTTGGGCGTTATGACCAGTAACAAAGGAAAAATGCATCGTCTATTAGCGTTATTGCTTAGCTGCCTGGCTATTGGCCAGATTGGAGCTGCCAGTGTTAGCTCGCCATTTGATCCTTTTGAGCACGAGGGACGTATTGTGGGTGGCGAAGAGACCACCATAGCAGCTCATCCGTATCAGGTTTCGCTGCAGAACAAACGTGGCTCACATTTCTGTGGTGGCAGTTTGGTCAGCAAGAATATTGTCGTTACAGCTGCCCATTGCCTGCAGAGCTATAAGGTGTCCAATATTCGTGTCCGATTGGGTTCGACACTCTACAATGAGGGCGGCATTTTGGTAGAAGTTGAGGCTTTGGCCTACCATGAGGGCTACAGTACCTCGACCTTGGAATACGATGTGGGTATTCTGAAATTGGCCCAAGATGTTGAGGAAACTGATGACATACGTTACATCAAATTGGCTGAGGTAACGCCAGCCAATGGCACGCCGGCTGTGGTCACTGGATGGGGTACAAAATGCTATTTCTGGTGCATGTCTTTGCCCAAGACTTTGCAGGAGGTTATTGTATATATTTTGGACTGGCGCACTTGTGGCTCGGAGGACTATAAATATGGACCCATTGTCTATGATACTATGGTCTGTGCCTATGAAAAGGGCAAGGATGCTTGCCAGGGAGATTCGGGTGGGCCGTTGGTGGCTGACGATGAATTAGTTGGCATTGTCTCTTGGGGCTATGGTTGTGCTTCTTCCTTGATGCCTGGTGTCTATGCTGACGTGGCCACTCTTCGTGAATGGATACTGAACACAATTAAAAGTTTAGAATAAAAAGATAAAGAAGCTGAATGTATGTTGTATGTGTTGTATGTATGTACTTGCAAATCTATTTAAACTAGTTTGTGAATTGTGCAGTAGTTCTAGGCTATTGGATAACTTTCTGTTACTTAGAAGTGAATAGTTCTGATCGTCTAAAGTTCAGAAATTGATTCTTCCGCCTAATAGGTACGCTTGGGCGTTTTTTTTTTACATATTATCATACTATTGTAAAACTTTAGGCGCAAAAAGCTACTGTGTTTTAGTTGCTTGCGCTTTCCCTCTCCCTCCCTGAGTACCCAACGAGCTTAAATGAGGTTGGCATACCTTTAGGCGCATTTTAAAGCTCTATTTTTGTTTCTATCTCACCTGTTTAAGATTGATCTTATCAGCCAATAGCCTGGCTGGCCAATTTAATGACCAATTTCTGATATGGCCTATTTTGTTTAACGTTAAGTCTAAATAACAATTTAGTCACTCAACGAACAACGAAATGATTAAAGTTATTTGCTTGTCCGCGCTGTTATTACTCATTGGGCTGTGTCATGGAGAGACTAACTTTCAGGGCCGCATAATTGGGGGCGAGGATATTTCCAATTACTATGTTCCCTACATAGCCCAAATACGTCGTCGCAGTTCCACGACTAGTGCCTATGCCCAAACCTGTGGCGCCAGTCTACTGGACAATCGAACTGTGGTGACTGCAGCGCATTGCGTCTACAATCGTTTGGCGGAGAATTTCCTAATTGTTGCTGGAACAGATCAACGTGCCGGAATGGATGGCTACGTCACACGAGCCGAGAAAATTGTCATTCACGACCTTTATAATGCCTCAATTACGGATAACGATATTGCTTTAATATTCCTTTCCCCAGCTTTGCCGATACGTGAAGATAACGTGAAATTGAGTGCAATTAGTGTGGCCAGTGACAGGCCAAGTGTGGGCACATATGCGACTGTAAGTGGTTGGGGCACAACCACTGAATCGGGTCTATCCTCGAATTTGTTGCAGCAAGTTCAAGTGCCAGTGGTGGACAGCGCTAGTTGCCAGGAGGCCTACGATTGGCGTCCCATTAGCGATGGAATGCTCTGCGCTGGTCTACCAAATGGCGGCAAAGATGCCTGTCAGGGTGACTCGGGTGGTCCACTGGTGGTTAACAGTCAACTGGTAGGCATTGTTTCCTGGGGCGAGGGCTGTGCACGTGCCAATTTCCCTGGTGTCTATACCAATGTGGCTTACTTTAAAAATTGGATTGATCAACAACGTGCGAGCAATGCTTTGGTCTAAATAAATTGAATGGAGATTTCCCATCAGAAAATATTTACAATTATAAAGGAATGAAATAAACTTTATCTCCTTATATATGACATTCTGAATTAATCAAAAGTTGTTGCGGAATTTTATTTATAATCCACTTCAAGCCCGTTTGATAACCATTTTTGGTAGCAAAAAAGCGGATTACATTTTATTGAAAAAACTTAGTTCGAAATTAACTACCGACCTCGACGAACATGGCGCGCGTTTTATTTAGAGTTTTCCTCGCACTCTGGGTTGGATTGACTCTGGGCGTTGCATCCCAACCCATTAAGGACGAAGCACCAATCGATCCGCGCATTGTCGGCGGTTATCAGACCGATGTGATACAATGTCCTTATCAGTTATCGCTGCGTGAAAAGGATATCATCACACCAGGCGATACATTTTCGCATGTTTGTGGTGCTTCCATTATAGCTTCCGATATTGCGATTACAGCGGCTCATTGCGTTGTAGCTACTGTGCCAAGTCAATTCAAGGTTGTGGCTGGCACCAATTTCCGAAATGAAACAGATGGAGCCATTGTCTCTGTCTCCAGGATGTTCATTCATGAGGAATACTATAAGGAGGCCCGGTATGAGAATGATGTGGCCCTTTTGGTCCTTAAACCGCCATTACCGTTGAATAATTTAAACATCAAAGCCATCCCCTTGGCTAGTGAGCCACCATTGGCGGGTGCCATGAGTAAAATAAGTGGTTGGGGCACCACCACCTATCATGGCTCATCCTCCTATGTCCTACTTGCCGTCGATGTGCCAATAGTTAGTAACGAAGTCTGTGATGCCGATTACGAGGACTATGAGGATGGTCTCTTTAACATTACCAGCTCGATGCTGTGCGCTGGTGTTCGTGGTGTTGGTGGTAAAGATGCCTGCCAGGGAGACTCTGGTGGTCCCCTCGTTGTTAATGGTCAATTGGCTGGCGTTGTATCCTGGGGTGCGGATTGTGCTCTGCCCGATTATCCAGGGGTCTATGCTAATGTGGCAAATCTAAGACCCTGGATCGATTCAAAGATTGAGGAAGTGGCTATGCTACGTTAATGTTAATTATCCAGTGATATCCTAATAAAACGTGTGGATAATTATATTTATATGTACTACGTGTTGTAACTTCGTTACATTGGATCAAGTATCGAATTTATTTTTAGGAAAAGGTTCTCACCGGATGGCCTAAAATGCCGATGTTCGATGGCTTCAATATGGCGGTCAAAAGGTCCTCTTCACAAAGAGGTCACAGCCATCTAAAAATATCGCTTAACCTGCATTCTATAGACATTTATTGTCGTCTTTCATTTTAGACCTATGAAATTGAACCTTATCTCCCTTATGACTAGCCAAGTTAATCGGTAGTTAGTATCCAAACCTGTATTTTATGATCCTCTATAAAATATGGCTCTGACCAACCGCCTGATATCTTTAATTGGTGATAAATATGGCCTTTTGTGGCGTTCAGAAACTTAGTTAAAAGTTAACCGCCGACTTTGACGAACATGTCACGCGTTTTACCTTGTGTTTCACTCGGACTTCTGGTGCTATTGGCCTTGGAAGTTTCATCGCTACCTTTGCAGGACGAACCAATCGATCCGCGTATTGTCGGCGGCTATGAAACTGATGTTGCCCTCTGCCCCTATCAGTTATCGTTGCGTCGTAAGGCTATAACCGCACCGCAAAATGCCTTTTCTCATGTTTGCGGGGCTTCGATTATAGCCGAAGATATTGCAATTACAGCAGCTCATTGCATTTCGGCAACTGTACCAAGCCAATGGAAAGTTGTGGCTGGCACAAATTATCGTAATGAAACAGATGGCGTGATTGTTTCCGTCTCGCAGATCATAATGCATGAGCAATACTACAAAGAGGCACGCTACGACAATGATGTGGCCCTTTTGGTCCTTAATCCTTCATTGCCATTGAATAATCATAACATCAAAGCCATTCCCTTGGCTAGTGAGCCACCATTGGCGGGTGCCATGAGTAAAATAAGTGGTTGGGGCACCACCACATACCGTGGCTCATCCTCCTATGTCCTACTTGCCGTCGATGTGCCAATAGTTAGTAACGAAGTCTGTGATGCCGATTACGAGGACTATGAGGATGGTCTCTTTAACATAACCAGCTCGATGCTGTGCGCTGGTGTTCGTGGTGTTGGTGGTAAAGATGCCTGCCAGGGAGATTCCGGAGGTCCTCTTGTAGTTAATCGTCAATTGGCTGGCGTTGTATCCTGGGGCGCTGAATGTGCCTTGGCCGAATATCCTGGCGTCTATGCTAATGTGCCCAATTTAAGACCCTGGATCGATGCAAAACTTGCAGAAATTACATTGCTACGAAAAAAATTAAATTGATTTCGTAATAAATTCGACCATGTGCCTTGACTTATGTTGTTTTCTTTGATAATCACTATCAGAAAAATCATTGGTTCTTGTGTAATTCCATGATTAAGAACTTCTATTAGATTACGTGCAGTTGATATGGGTGGAAATAATACTTTGTGGTTTTTTAACGGCAAAATAATACAAATTGACCTTAGTCATCAAATCTAAGATTCTAATCAGCTTACAATCTGTTCTACGAACATGTCTGGAAATGCCCTGATTAATGTCATATAAATCTTCTATATTAAACGATTTCTTCAATCCACCAGATTTTAATTTCCTTTAAGAGTTTTTAACTTTTTAGAAAAGATACACTCAAAAGCTTCTGTTGATAAGTGCAAGTGGTCGTCATTGAGTTTGAAAACTTACTATAAGTGGATGAGATTATATTCGAATCAGATTTTAGATTGTGCACCATTTTAATTTTAAGTGAAGATTCGAAAAGTATTCTATTAAAATGAAGTTACTAAGACTTCTAGCCGACTTCGGTATACCGTGCACAAATTAAAAACCACTTTTTAGATTACAAGTACCTAAAATTTTATTTAGCACATCACCAAATTTTTGAATTTTACCCATAACGTCGCTATCTTTGGTTCGATTTTAAGACTTTAATATACCATTTCATACGGGTGCTTAGTAGAATTATTTAGACTGCAATCCGTTAAGAGGATTTGATCCAGACGGACGGACGGACTGATATGGCTAAATGAACTCGTCTCGTCGTGCTGATCAAGAATATATATACCTTATATGGTCGGAGAGGCTTGAGATGGTCTAATCGTTGCATACTTCTGACCAAAATTAATATACCTTTTTGCCAGGGTATAAAAATAATTGTTTGTTAATTGAACCACATACCTATATAGATCTATAATGATACGATAAGTGTTGCACTCTAGATATTATACCATTTTACGATAAGTAATTAACTTTTAGATATTCGGTATCTTGTACTATTCGTGGCAATTTTAGTTATCCGTAACGTTTTCAAGTAAACAGACAGTTTCATCCAATTTGGAGTGTGTATCAAAAATCAATCCGAACCGTTTATTCATCGCTGTGCTGGCACAATCTATTCCTCTGAAGTGATTTTGACAACTGCAACATGTGTCCGCAATGTGATGGCGAAACAGTTGCATGTGATAGCCGGGGAGACTCATCGAACAGGTAGCAAAGGAAGTATCTATCTGGTAAATCGTATTATTATTCATCCCGAATTCGATATGTGGCTAATGGATAATGATTTGGCTCTGGTTGTATTGGCGCACCAAATGAAGTTGGATGGGATCGGAGTAAGCACCATAGGCCTAGCTGAAGTTGAGCCCAATGATGCCAGTGTAGTAGTTGTTGCTGGTTGGGGAGGCATCTCCAGTGAGGAATCAACAGTGGAAACACTACAATTGATCCACCTACAGACTGTAGAGTTAAGAAAATGTCGTAAGTTCTATGGAGAGGATAGAATAACGTTGTCCATGCTTTGTGCAGCAGGCAATCGCGGAGACACTTGCGCAGGCGATGCTGGAGGAGCTCTGGTGATTAATGACTTGGCCATCGGCTTGGTGTCGTGGGGTCGAAAAGGATGCGGTCTTACAGACTTTCCCGGCGTGTATACCAACCTTGTGCACTGCAGCGAATGGATACAGGAGGAAACCGCCAAAACTTTGAAAATAAGTTGAAATAGTCAATTGGTTCTTTTATGATTGAATAAAATACGGTATCAGCAAGGTTCATTATCGGTTATTTTACTTGATAGAGAGAAAGAGAGTTCTTGGAATGTGGTTGATTTGCCATTGGAACGACACTATCTCGGTTGTAGCCTGTTTGTTCGTTCTGTTGGCTATCTTAAGTGGCTGGCCACATCAATTAAGATAATCATAATCCCACACTGGTTCACTGCAAATTTTTGTATTTCAGCAATCATAATTTACAATCAGTTCGATATTAACCATTGAAACGTTCACGTTCACATTCCAAAAAATATGTGTGTATTACGGTTGATCCTTCTCCTGGTTTTAGCCTCATTTTCTTATGGTTTATCTGATCTGGAACCGCGTATTGTAAACGGCACAACAGTGGATATAGCTAGGCATCCGTATATGGTATCATTACGTTATCGCCGGAATGCCGAATCGAGTTATATGCACGAATGTGCTGGCATCATATATAACGAATGGTCAATAGTCACTGCGGCTCAGTGTCTACACAATTTACAAGAGGGCACAAAAATCCTAGCAGTGGTTGGTGCCAATACCCGTAATGCCAGCGATGGCATTGTCTATCCCGTTGCCAATTGGACCTATCATTCGGACTTTGACTACTATACAGCCGACTATGATATTGGCGTAGTACTTCTGGATACGGCCTTAAATTTTACACGATCAAATGTTAAAGCAATTGGCTTGAGAGCCGAGCGTCCAGCCACCGGACGACTGGCCACTGTTGCCGGTTGGGGTTATCGTGAGGAGGGATCACAAAATAGTTATTATTTGGAACAGGTTCAGGTGCCAATTGTCAGTATGGAACAGTGCACTAACATCTATGGTGTGGGTGAGGTTACCGATCGCATGGTTTGTGCCGGTGATGTAACGAACGGAGGGAAAGATGCCTGTCAAGGAGATACTGGTGGACCTTTGGTGATTGATGACCAACTGGTCGGTTTGGTCTCCTGGGGACGTGGTTGTGGCCGAGTGGGTTATCCCACTGTATATACTTTTGTTACGAGTCTAAAGAGCTGGATCGATGAGACCCTGGCAGCAGCTGGAGCACTATAAATGCGCTGATTAGAGCTGTTTTGCTATCGCTTTGAGTGGCGATTACGTTTGACCATAAATAAAACTAAAAACTACAATCAAATTTATAAAAATATGTGCACTCTTTTTTCTTTTTGTTTTGCGTTCACAATTACTTAGATAAATATAGGAATGAAATGCGCATGGGTATTTTCTTTATAGGAATTCAATGATACCCACATCGGCAAATTGATCTCGTGTCTCCAATATCCAGTTACGTAGTTCTGGAACAGAGGCATATACACCGGGCACCGATTCACGTGCACATCCATAGCCCCAGGATACAATTCCGAGTAGTTCATTATTGTAGATTAGCGGGCCACCAGAGTCACCTTGACAGGCATCTTTGCCACCCTCTGTGACAGCTGCACACATCATGCGACTGGTCAACAGAATGGAGTAGGTGCCCTTGCACTCGGAATTGTCCACGACATTCACATCAACTTGTTGCAGGATATTGGGTATATAGCCCCCTTCCTCTAAAGTACCCCAGCCTGTTACAGTTACAATAGCTCCATGCTCCGGTCGCTCCTGGGCCAATTGGATAGGCTGAATGTACTCACTAAACTCGAAATCGCCATTTACAATCAAAAGGGCGACATCGTAGTCATTGTTGTAGACTCTGTAGTTACTATGAACAATAAATTTGATGACAGGAAATTCCTGATTCTTTTCCGAAAGTGTAGTAGAGCCAGCCACAATAGTCAGATTCGAGGGACCCGTTAAAGTGTTTACACAATGAGCAGCACTCACGATAATATTCCTTGTTATGATACTGCCTCCACAGCGATGATTTCCGTTGTATCGCATGGAGATTTGATGGGGATAATCACGGATATCGGCATCCTGTCCGCCTACAATACGCCCATCTGGCATGGGCACCGCATGGGATAGCGAAAATCCGACCAGACAGATGGCAATCAACACACGCAACATTTCCGTTGATGAACTGAAGTCGAGCGTTGGACTTTTTCGTCTTTTTATAGACTCACAATCATAGTTATTATCAACTAAGTATTAACCCGTAATCAATTGCCACAATAATCACGTAATCTACTCAAAAACTCGGAAAGTCGTAAATCTTCCTTTCCCTGTGTCTGCAACTTGTCCAAATTTTACGTTCTTTCGAATCAATTATTTTGTACTTGCTTAAGGGTACGAACCCTTACAAGATGATGAGTAATTGTTAACAGAAATTCCAAAGCATGGAAAAGGTTTAGATTATTGATGCAAGAACATATAAACATATTAATCAATCTCATTCAATGTCTCAAATTAGACCTTTTTACACAAAAGTTGGTTAAACATAATTAATGCACTATTATTCTCGTTTTGTTTTTAAATTTGTATCATTTTAAATAAAAGCTGAAACTAAGCTAAATACCAATAACAGTTTAAGACCGCTTTATTTTGAAGCAAGTACTATCTAGTATCTAAAATAGGCTATTATATATTTAAATATCTAGTTTGTTAAAGTAACGGAAAATTTGAAATTGTTTAAGTGTAGAACTTTATGTACATGTAGATAAACTCAAATTTTTAGACTCATCGGACGATGTAGATGTAGTGTTACCGGTGTCGACATTTATCTATCTGGCAACTCTATTGTTATTGTTTTTTCTTCACCCAACAAAAAAAAAAATTGTTTACATAGCAATAAGGATTCCAGGACCTGTCCAAAATGCGTTTGACCCGACATATAACGCAACTTTGGCATAATCGTGCTCCAACCGACAAATATTTGAATACTTATTTCTTTTTTGTTGTCCTGCGTTTGGTTTTGGTTTTTGTGCCGCAATTGGGCTATGTGCATCCGGATGAATTTTTTCAAAGTGTGGAGGTGATGACAGGTGAGGTGAGGCATAGATTAAATTAACTGGAATAATTTGAGCGTTTTTCCCTTTGCGATTGCTAGGTGACCACTTCCGTTTGGAGCACACTCGTACCTGGGAGTTCAATAATTCTATGCCATTAAGGAGCATCACATTGCCATTTGTTCTGCTACGAATTCCCTGGAGCTTCTATGAGTTTGTGGCTCTTTATGCGCGGCATTGGTGGAATGTAGAAATGATTAGTACCTATGCCTTTTTGGTGTTCCCACGTCTGGTCTACACACTGATATCGTACTGCAATGATTGGTGTTTGTACCGCATTTGCCGGTTGTATAGCATGCGGCATGAGATACGTTTGCTGGCCATGGGAAGCTCCTGGGTCCTGTTGGTCTTTGGCACGCGCACATTCTCTAATACTTTAGAGTTGGCCATGTGCTCATGGCTCCTTTACCTGGTGTCCGAATGTATGCTACGCACAAACACTGTGGTGTATAAGAAGGAGTTCCTTGAGGAGAAATACGACAAGGCTGAGTCGATTAGTGAGCGTGTAAAGATTTGGAAGCTGAAAAATGCTTTACCTGCCCACAATTTTCAACATATGATGGCTATGTCTAGTATTTGTGTGGCCGGTGTATTCAATCGTCCAACATTTCTGCTCTTTGGATCACCCATGGTGTTCTTTTGGCTGCTGCGTGGAATGGGTACAAGGAGTGTAACATTCAGGGACTTCAATCTACGCATAGGATTATTTTGTGTGTGCTCTGTGCCGGCGCTCTTTCTCTTCATATTCTGTGACTCGCTTTACTATCAACATTTAACAGTCGGCGAACTGCATATGCTTCAGTTGGGGATCGAGAACTTTGTGTTTACTCCATGGAATTTCATTAAGTACAATCTGGATTCAACTCAGACAGCTAGCCATGGTGTACATCCGTGCTATGTCCATTTAATAGTGAATATGCCGCTGCTTTTTAATGTTTTGGCCTTGGCGGCGTTGGGTGCTTTTGCCCAGCTCTTATGGCGTTTCTTCCGAGCAGAGTATCAATTGCTGCCACGTTTCCAAAGCATTGTTTCCCTTATGTCGGGAGCCATTTTTGTGCCACTCTTCTTTCTATCACTGATCAATCATCAGGAGCCACGTTTTCTACTGCCCTTGGCATTGCCACTACTTGTGTTGCATGCCCCCAAACTAATAACCGGTTTCAGTGCTAAATATCCATTCCAAAAGGAGCATTTTCTGCTGCGTTGGATGTATGAACGGGTGCTCTCGGGCAAAGCGTCGGGTCCGTATCTATTGAGGATTTGGTATGTGGCCAATGTAGTGCTGACTCTTTTTTTCGGGTTCATACATCAGGCTGGGGTGTTTCCCCTAGCTCAGGGCATGGCTCATATAGTGGCTACCAAACCAATGGCCACTCACATCCATTTGATGACCTCACATACTTATAGTCTACCTCTGCATCTAGTCAATGTGCCAAGTTCCAGGGTAATGCATTTCAATCGTCGAACTCATCAGCGCTTTAGGTACAAAAGGGATTTTTATCTCTATGAATATGGAGGTTTACCACTGGAGAATTTAATGCACAAGGTGAAACTCATTAGTGGCAGTTGTGAGGTTAAACTTTCGGGACCCGATCACTTGCGTTACAAACTCTACTTGGCCATTCCCGCATCTCTAAGTGGGGATCTATATGAAGCGTTGCAGCGTTCAAATGCCAGCAGTTATCTAAATATGGAACTACTCTCCGTTTACTATCCACATCTCTCGACAGAGGCATTCCCAAGGCTACAAGGACGTCATCCTTGTGACGTGGATGCACCGCATTGGCTACACGATGATTTGCGTGGCACTTGTGCCCTGGAACAAACACCAGACTTCAGTTTCAGCTACCTCAATAAACAATTTAGTTCATTTATTCATCAATTTGGTCTGGCACTGTACGAGATAGATGTGAAGCGACAGAATCCCTCAAGGAAAATTGTATCGAAGTCCATACCAAAGCTCTTGTCGAAAGCACCAGCGTAGAATTGACATAGAAGTACTCATTCATAGCATAGATACCAAAGAGTGTCTTACACAATTACTTAATTTGTTAATGCAATACAGTAACTAATTCCTTCAGATAATTAAGTTCAAACTAGTTTGTAATTAATGCCTAAGTTTACTTTAAATTAGCTATGGAAATAATCAAATTGTTAAAATAATTCAAATAGAATGGGGAACAAGACTATAAACAATAGGTAAGTTTAAGATTACGCAAGTCTAAGCGAGGGTTTTCTCAATAGTTTCACAGAAACCTTGTTTCTTTGAATGCACTCCGAGTTAGTAAGTCACTTGGATTATGCAGACTTTATTCTTCTCAAAGTTCCATTCATTTAATGCAAAACAAATGATCCGTCAATTGAGCTTATTTGGAAGCTATTGGGTTTACCCCGCAGCACCATGTTGAAACAAACAAAGATCACTGATAATATTTAATTCTTTCATTTTTTTTCTTTTTCAGTTGTCAACCAAAAGCATTGTAATCCATTGGACACGCCGACCGGGCGTCTCTACACGGCATCCGCGTTCAATGAACGTTACTCAGCAAAAGATCTCATTGCGAACGCAATTGTTGTGTGTTCTAATTCATAAATTTTAAGCCGTAAACCCGTTTCCCGACCTCGCCTACACGTCACTCAGTGAGTTCGGCCTATAAAACCATGGTGCAAATGGCCAAACAGCATCAGTCATCCGACAGTTAAACTAACAAACAAACCAACCAATTCAACATGAAGGTATAAAGCAATAGCAAATTATTATAAATATTTTTATAAAATTTATCCAATTGTCTTTCTCTAGTTCCTTATCTGCTTGACTCTTTGCATTGCTGCTGCCCAGGCTGGTTTCCTGGCTGCACCAGTAACAACTTATGCCGCCGCTCCTGCCTATGCTGCTGCCACCTACACCGCTCCAGTGACCACCTATGCCGCTGGTGTACCAACGACCTACTCTGCTTATGCTGCCCCAGCTGCCTACTCAACCTATGCTGCTGCTGCTCCTTTCGCTCCATCCGTGTACAGTGCCGCTCCTGCCTACACTGCTCCTTTGACTTATGCTGCTCCTGCCTACACTGCTCCAGTGGCCACTTATGCTGCTCCAGCTGTGGTCAGCCCCTTCTTGAAGAAGAAGTAAACATTGTCGATATGTTATACAAAAAAAAGTACTTGCTTCTAAACCATCTGACAAATGAATAAACTTTCTTCAAACTTCAATTTTGAAATTTTCGAAATTATATTTGACTCAAATCTCTCAATTGTTGAATTTTTATAGAAGCGATCTGTCCTCTCAAAGGATACTTTAGAGCTACAGATCTTTGAAAATTTAATCACTTTAATCATTTCTAAGGCATTTATAGGGTAACCAGCAAAGCTTCAGACAAAAGACAATTTACATTTAAAAATGTATTTTATTTCATAATTACATTTGTTGTAATTTCAAAGGACTATTTGGACTAAATTTTTTATGATTGCATACAAAACAAAGACATTAAATTTATTTTAGGAAATTATTTCGATTTTTTTTTCAATGGAGATTATGGCTCAAGTACATGGGATTCGGTGAGTCGACATCCTCAAAATGAAAATCCTCTTCATCATCATTAGCTTCATTCCATCGTACAGTGCGTTCGCTACTGTTGTATCTGCTGTTGGATTTCGATTTGGAGTTGATTTGGGTTGGCGAAGGGAAAGAAAGGGGGAGGAGTAAGTTCAGAATATATAGACTTTGTCGCTGTGAACACATAAGAATTGTGTGTGTTTTGATTGGTATTGATTAGTTACGACTCGATTAAATGAAAAGAATATATAAAACGAAAAAATAGAAGCCAAAAAGTAAGACCAACAATCAAAAATCAAAAATGCATTCATAAAAAAAAATTATATATACATGTATGTATGTATATATAAAATATATATATATATGTATATATATATATGTAAAAGCATTTAGCGCTTAATAACGTTGGTAGAACCTGTTTAAGCCGGCCGCTGGAGGAGGCGGAGGCGGAGGTGCATTGCGTGGCGGTGTCCGACGTGCCCTGGGGGCAATGAAAAAGGAAACATATACATGTATGATCGAAAACTGATAAATCAGTTGGACTTACGCCGCAACATCGGCATCTAGATGTCCGCCAGTACCATACGTGTCACTCTCATCCAAATCAAACTCATCGGTACCAGTTCGTTGGCTAAAAAATAAATACATGATAAGTACATATCACTGTATGTATGTATTTATTTGGATTCTTTATGGTTGAGATGCAGATGGCAAGACTCGGGGAACTTCTCTTCGAAAGGAATGAGAAACTCACAGTCGCTGACTCCTTTTGTTCACAATATCCTGTACGGCGCGAGCAGTTAGCGACACTTTACTCCTCAAACGCATCGGCGTTCGAGGCATGGGCACAGCAGCCGGTATATCGGGATTCACCTTCAATACGGGCGTTACAGGGCGACGAATAATTTCTCCTCTTTCCGTATTGGTACTACGACTTTAAGAAGAGACCCATATCTGAGAGACAGAGATCCAGAAAGAAGGTACTGTCTTTAAACACTTACGACTTTTGCTTAGTACGAAGATTGAACTGATTCTCTGCCGGGGCCTGCCAATGTCGTGTGGTAGGCTCTGGACTAACTGATTGGCTGGCTGAGTTATTCTGGGCACGCCACCCACTATCCTGCTCATTATCGGGGGCTTGGTCATCTTGAAAATCATATTCCTCAGTTCCCTGCTTGCGACTATGACAGAAAATCGAAGCTATTGAAAGGGAGACGAAACTAATTGAGAGGATGGGGCCTTATCTAAACTTACAGCGGTGGCTTGTATTTATTGCGCGATTGCCAAATGTTGAGAACCTTTCTAGACTGACTCTCACGTTCGCGCTCATTGGAGTTGGCTCTACTTGGGCCACTGGATGAATTACCACCCCAATTGTCATCCACGGGCTCGTTGCGCCTTTTGTCCAAAATATGAGATGAGTTGAAATGAGAGTCCTGAATGCGTCGAACTACATGAATATTTTTGGGCTACTCACAGCTGTTGCTGGCGGCTGCGACTACGCACAGGTGTTCCAATGTTTGTCATTTCCCTGCCACGACTTAGCTCCCGCTCTCGACTACGTTCACGCTCCGGCTCTGGGCGCCTCTGCTCCTGTTGTGGTTCGTGGTGCTGTCGCGATGGTGTAGAGTCCTCATCAGCTAAGTCCAGAGTCTCTTCTGTGGCAGTGCGTCGTCTAAATGGGAGGATACTTATTAAACATGCTCTCAAGATGATCCCATTTTCTTACAGTGGTGGCCTTGGCTTTGCTCTAGCCGTGCTACTTGAGCTACGATCTCGTGATGCGCTGCTCTTGCTCTTGCTCTTCGCACTGCTTGTGCTGCGCTGCTTCTTACGGCCTCGACCACTCTCCTGATCCCTTTCACGGCCACGACTTTGGTCTGATCTACGATGCCTCTTACGCGATTCGGCCTCTTGCATGACATTTAAACGCGTTTGTATGGTAATCAAATTTAGACCAACCGGCGTGCCAATTGCCCAAAGTAAGAGTGTTAAAAATATGCAGAATGTCAGCCCATTGATAAAGTCGACCATATTGCGACATAAGAATGTGCGACTAGCATCAAAAGTATCATAGAAAGGACGACATTTGGTGGTTGTATCACCCAGTTGTGATTCCATAGTGGCGCGGCTACTGGTCAAATAGGCTTTGAGGCTGCCAAAACAGGAGATGAAAAGGTGGTAGGTAAATGTACATCGTTTTCAAGAGTTTAAAATAAATGATTGAGGTCTTTTTAATACCATGTTAATCTTAATTCACAAAATTAAAAAAATGATCGATATTTTGCTTGAAAAGTACTTGTAATTACAACTTTCAACTGGCTTAATGCACTTGTTATTCCCAATTGGTTTCTATGACAAAATTTTATAAAGCAACTAATAAATGTCTTTAAGCTAAGATTATTAAACCGTTTTTAAAGTCTTTTCAACAAACGCCCTAATTTCTCTATAATTTATTGTGTTTTGCATGCAGTTTTTCCCTTTTCAAAATCGTTTTGTCCAAGTGAATGTTTTGCAAACAAATTGGATCAACTTTCACGTTCTGGTTGACTTGACAATTTCATTTCCATATTCTAGACTTGATAGAAATTTTTCTTCACTTGCAAAAAATGCAATCATGACACTTGGTCCAACGTAATCAAACGATTACAACTTTCAATTATCTGATAAAACAGGAAAGTTGAGTCCACCCCCAATAAGTCCCTGTGCTTGTTTGCTTGTTGTTGCTGCTGCTGTTTGTTTGAGTTGTTGGCCTGAGTTGTTTGTTGGTTTATTTGTCTGGACACACGCACGAGGAGAAAGAGCAACACAGTAAGGCTAACAATGCAAACACTTTGCAATTAACTTTGCCCAATGATGCAGTCCAGAGTGCGGGGAGTATCCTGGGAGGTCCTGTGGTCCACTTACCGCTCTGTGTAGGCACGCGTCATATTGTGACATATCTCACCAGCCTTATTCTCGAGATAGCCCTGAATGCTCTTCAAATGGTTAAGTGTCTGATTGACTTGCTTGGCCCAGGGATCCCTTTGCAATTCCAATGCCGTCAAATGATAAAGTATTTCATTCTGTAAATTTTCCAATGGCTGCAGTATGGATGCCTGTAAACGTTTTGAACGACTCCCCAGGGTGGTCATGCGCGACGATGTTGCGACATCTTGTATCTACAGAGGTGGAGAGAGAGACACGTTTCATAAAAATTGACATATTTTAGTTGGTTTGCTTTGCTTCCTGCTGCGCCTAATCACCTGTAAGGCCACCCGTTGCATTTGATCAATGAATGTAGCCAAATCCTTTTCGGGTGTAGGTGCACCCACACTGCTACGATATGTTGTTAAATTGAATGTCGATGTTTGCAGCATATTCTCCAATATATTCTGTATTGATTGGGTTAGAGAGAGCATGGTACGTTCGGATACGGATATGGCATCGATGGCAGTTGATACTTTTGGAAATTGTTTCAAATCGGCTATTTTCGTGGTATTAACGAATGCATCCAATTGAAAGACATTGTACGATGCTTGATTTTGTTCGCAGCCTCTAAGGTTCGTTATGTGGATGTATTGAGTGGGTGTGTGCGGGTTTGGGTGTGGGTGTGGTTGTAGATGGCCGAGGGTTGGTTGTAAAAGTTGTCAAAGAGAAATGTCAGAAAATTTTGTTGGCTAAAAACAAAATCTACCATTCAAACGCACACACACACTCGAACTATCTATCATCTGTAAGCTTACATGTAGTAGGAGGAGGAGCAGGAGAAGCACATGGGTCGTTCGGTGACTGGTCATGCATATGCAGCACACAGACCTCATCCACAGACCTTTACTCACCCTCCCTCTCTCTCTTTCTCTCTTTCTCTCTCTGGGCCTTGTGCATTTTGTATCTGTGCAGATAATTGGAATCGTGCTTAAAATTTGCGGTTACAAGTACTCTATGTTTGGAACCAGTTGCAGGGGGTGGGGGAAAGAATGATTGGTGCATTGGTTCTTTGCATAAAATTGAGTGCCATGTGGCTAGCAAATTTCATTGGGCTTTCAAAACTTTGTGGTACGATACGAAACACTGACACATTCTCCACTTTACCATGTGGTTGGGATATAAGAGGACACAGTTCGAAATAGTAACAAATCTAGTTCCATGATTCAACGTAAAGAATTTGAAGGAAAAATGTACAAAAAAAGACTACAAATTGGCTTATATAATAAAACACTTAAGTGAGGGCTAATAATAATCATTAGCTTCTATTGCTCCAAGGGGCATATCGAAATTACAGGCACGTACAGTATCAAGGTAATTGGATAACAAAATTCGTTGGAAATTTGGTCGAGAAAAGGGCAGGTGACTTGTGTGTGTGTGTCCATTGTTAGCTACATCTATTTAGATACATATATTTACCTGAGAGCTTTGTCCAAACTAACATTGACCACAGAGCGATTAACGCCAGCCGGACGCAGTAGCTCACCAATGATTCCAGTTTGCGGTTCCCTTTCGTACACATATCCCGGTTTATCGAATAGCTTACCCAACATATCATAGTTGCTTTCACCATAAAGTGAACGACAAAGGAATACTTCCGTATTGCCACCAATAGCCAAGGATATTATACCATAGACGGTTAGACAAATGCTGGCCAGGCATATAATCATTACGGCTACGAAAAAGACTACTCCCGATTTGGTATTTGATTCACAGAGAAAGCAACAATACGACATAAGCATAAAGAGTATCACCCAGACTATGACCAAACCGGCTATCCAACCAATGCTCCAATATGCATCGGCCCAATCCTTGAGATCATTGTACAAGGGCTGAAGATTTGGCCAAGTTCGCTCTAGACGCTGAAGTAGAGCATTTATAGTCGAAGTCAACAATTGGGCATTAGCTGTTGTCCGATGTCTTATGCTGGCCAATTGTTCCAGTGTATCTAAAAAAAGAGACCGACATAGGCAAACTGAGTGAGAAGCTGCTGTTCAAAAGTGTTTTGGGCAATTCAATTAGCCAACCCAGAACATGTGACAGTAATTAATATTGTGTCGAAACTTGTTTGCCAACCACTATGTTTCGCTTTGGTACGGGAATTCACATAGTTCAGGTGATTGTGTCTATGTGTATGAGTGTGCTATTGATTGAATTGTACATTTAAATTGAAGCTATAATCGAGTTTGGTATTGGCTTGGCTTATGCCCAACATTGTTGCCATTCGATTTTGTTAATAGATTTATAGCACGTTTGTTTCAAGCACAGACAGACAGACGGACAGAGAGACAGCAAACCAACTGACTAAACTGCTTAGCAAGTAGCCTTCTAAATTTTCATCTCTATTGAGTTTAAAATCCTTTTAAATTAGATTTTAGTTTAGTCTTGAATTAATGCAATTTCTTGCGTATTTAATTTTCATATTTAAAAAAAAACAACGGAATTGGCAAACGATAAGCTTTAACAATTGATATATCTAAAATAAGCTAATTCTTATCTAGCTTTGATGATTTAAGATTAAATGATAAAATTAATCATCTAAAAAACTAATTACTACATAGGTTAAAAAGTGGGAATTTAAGTGATGAATTTAAAATTGTTATTAGTCTTGTATTTCCGGTTGTTGGTTTATTTCGAACTTACAGTTTCGCTCATATGCCGTGTCATGTTTAACTTGCTGCGGGAAATTGCTGAAAATGGAACGTGACACGCCAACTTCCGATGTCAGATTTTTGACAGTTGCACCAAATTCAATTTCACCCAAGTAGCGCATACGAAAGATGCTCTGGTCCTCTTGCAGCTGACAAATCGTCGACGTTGTCGTCGTAGTGTTGCACAGGAAATAGGATATGCCATAACACAAAGGGAGATGAAAAGAAATAAGAGCGAAAATTAAATACATAAGGCAAAAGGAATCAAATGAAAATATCCAGCAAGCTATTTCTAGTCCTGCTCCTCTTGACCAGAAATGGAAAGGCAGAATGTAAAGAAGACTTACCGTCTTGAGGGCATCGACGACCCCATTCTCCTCGAAACTGCGTATACGCAATGTATCGCAAAGCGGACGATCCCGGTAAGTGCATTGGCGCTGCAGCACGGATAACTGTATTTGCAGCTCCTCCATGCGTGCCGCTGCCTCCTGCGAGAGCTTTAGAGCACGGCCGACTGTTTCCTGAAGCATGAGGACGCGATAGATGAGCTCCGCGTTCGCTAACCGAAAGACAAGGATACAGAATGAGAAGGGGCGGACCCAAAAGAATATCCATGAAAATATTGTTATAACAGAACATGGATAGCAGATTGCACATTGTGGCTAGTAGTGCAAATATAAGTACGCTGCAAGCCGTCATCTTGACATTTGTCCTTTGCTACTCCTCTTGTTGCATTTATTGTTGTCTTTGGTCATGTATTTCGTATTTCTTGGAAGGAGCCGCTGCCGCTCTAATGAAATTGAATGCCACAAAATGCAAACAATCGTGTTCTTCTTCTAGATTTCGTGTGAAATTTGTCTTGATTGAGAGTTTCTATTCTACGTGTCATATATCTACACATAAATTATATCACCTATTTATAAATATGGTGAACATCTTGGATTTAGGAATAAGAATCTCTTAAATTGTAATTAAATGTAAATTATTTTCAAACATTTTGAATGCGGGAATCAGAAAAAAATATTAAAGGACCAATATACAATTAATCTGTTATGAGAGAAACATTTTGCAGTTATTCATTTTCATTTTCTTGCTTTGGTCGGCACAAGACTTTAAGTCAAATTTGAAAAAGATGATGAGTAATACCAGGTAAT
Source organism: Drosophila willistoni (assembly GCF_018902025.1). NCBI lineage: Eukaryota > Metazoa > Arthropoda > Insecta > Diptera > Drosophilidae > Drosophila > Drosophila willistoni. The sequence goes on from NW_025814048.1 coordinate 443,688, forward strand.
ATTTAAAAAGAAAAATAGTTTCTGTATATAAATATTTGGATAGAAAACTCCAATATTGTGGTGTTCCTTTCCATAAAAGTTTTTCATATTTGCTTTCTGTACTTGCAATCGTTTTAATGCGTTGCTTTTTAATTTATTGAAAAGTACGTTATCTCAACCCACTCATAACAAGTATTGCTTGCTTCAGATATTATACTAAAAGATATTTACTTTCAAAGAAAAACATTGACAAAATGGTTTATGTTATTATAAGATTTTCGCAAGGACTCTTAAGTAGATTATTATTTATTTTTTGTCTATTTGATATTTGAACTATTTCAACCATTGTTGTATAAGAACTTTGATTATGTTTCGTTGTGTGCAGTGTGCCGTACTACAGAGACGGCCCTTGCTTTTCTCTGTCTCGCCTCTACATTGCTTGACCATGTTCTCAAATGTATAGGCCTGATTTTTTGTTCTATTCAGTTTTTTCTCTCCCTCCGTCAATGCAACCACAATGTGGACAATGAGGAATTTGGGTCAAGTCCGTAGCGAACACGCAGCATTTGGTCAAGTAAAGCCAAGCTAGCACTTAACCAATGAATACTACTCACCCAGGCTGAGTGTTGTCAATGAATCATATGCTAGCTCGAGGCCAGTGTGTGCAGATATTTCCGCTTGAATTGGTTCGCCAAGGAGAACATCCACGTCTGTGAAAAGAATAGAGGAAATTGAGGGCACATATACACGCTATAGAGTGATAGAGGAAAATGGGAAGGAGAACGGGGGAGTTGAAATAACTCCAAGTGCAATGCATCAACTTTTAGCATAATATATGAATCGAAAACTCTATAAAGTTGGCAAGAGAAAATGAAGAAATAATAAAAAAAATTGAGAGCAAAAAATAAAACTTTATTTGGAACCTTCCAAATCTTTGACGACTCTTTCCACGGATACATGAAAGCCATTATCCAGTTTGTGTTTGATTTGTAAATGGGTATCCTTCAGAAAGACCTCCACATCATGAACAGCCGATTTGACCATCTCGGGTGACATCTCAATGCCTGCGGATAGTCGACTGTTGGCATAAAATATGCTAAAGTCGCTCAACCTGCAAATAGCCATGAAAGTGGAAAAGTTTTTCACTCCATTCTTTTTCCTCACTTTACATTGGGCACTTACGTGAGCAAGACAAAGATTATCCAGAGTGTGACCAAGCCGGCACTTTTACGGCACTGTAGATTCTCTTCCAGTGACTCATCGCGTATGTGCACAGGTGCCTTCCGTATTCGATCGATTTCATCTTGAGTGGAGCGACGACCACAGCACCAGGCACAGGTGGCAATAAGGGGAACCAGAGCCAAAATGGCAAAGATACTCATTAGGGCTAAGAAACCCGATTCAATTTTAATTGCCTAATGTAGAGACAGAAGGAGACAGAGACTCGGAGTTTAATAGTTGTAAGGAAAACACACTTTCATCCTCACTTACATTGGAGGCAAAGTCTATGAGACTAACATTATTGTGTAGCACATCACGGATGGATTCTGAAATTGATAAATTAATTTTAGGCACAATTGTTTACAGTTGTTCAGACTCTGTATTAACTGAAATTTTGACTTAACAAAAAGTTAGTGTAGAGTTCCCCCTTTCTAGCTTTTGTGTCACTTTTCATTAGAAGTTGGTTAGAGTCAATTTATTTTTAAACGGGTTCACCATCAGACTGGGTTTGTTCGTCGTCCGGATCTTCGCATAAATGTTGAATGACCAATACATTTCGTAGATCAGCCTGACCCAAAGTACGAGGATCTGATTCATCCAATTGTTGACGTGGAAATGCTGTGATCAGTATGAAACGTTGACTCGAATAATGAGGTCGTGCTAGGCGTATATAACGATAGATATCCGCGATGATGTGAGTAAGATTGAAGCGAGCTGCTACACGGCTGCCATCAGCTAATCTCAATTGAATCACCGTCATTGGTAGCTTTTCATTAAAGTGCAAGCCGCTTTCGGCCCGCTGTTCGGGTGTCAAATTGGCAGTTGGAATTGACTGAGGGGTAGTGGCTGATTCCACACGCGGGGATGGACTACCCAAAAGGCGACCGGAACCCATAAACTGTTTACGCGAAAGGTGACGAAAACTTTCGTTTGTATGATCCTGTACACTTAGCTCCACACGATGGCCAAACTGAGGGCAAGACAAAATAGTTAATTGTTTAAGTAGGTGAAAAGGCTATAGGGTGTGTACCTCTTGCATCTCATGGGGATAGTCACCACGTAGAACCGCGCGCAGAAAACGCTCATTCTCTGGTACTTCATAGGGTCGCAACGAACCATCGTCAAGAGAAAAACCTTCGGACCATAGATGAAGCACCACAATTGTATGTTCCGTTTCAGTTTGCAGCTCTGAATCTTCGGAATCACTGCGTGCTGGCGGTGGATTAATGGGATGAGCGCTGCCTAAGCGTATTCCTGTTCCCCAGGCCCGTATACTACGATCACTGTCATTGGTGGTTAGAGCTGGCGTGGAGTTCTCTATACTCACACGCTTGGGACCTCCAATTTGTTGACCAGAACTCTCTGAGGCTCCAGCAAAATATCCTTCATCTTTATCGGTAGCATTTCGATTCGTATGTTGACTAATGAGAGAATGTAAGGACTGGGGATCTGGTAAACTGGCGGTATCCTCTTTAGTTGGATTATTATTGCGTCCATCTTTATCGGATTCATATCTAAAACTAGCCTGATCGAGCACCCAACCATTTGCCGTAAGATATTGACGGGCAATGTCCTCCCTAACGCCATGTTTCTTCATAAATGTGTCCACCTTCTGCTCATTGGACATTTGTGGTGGATTGGAGCTGACTGGCTCGTCAGGTTCCACTGGTTTCCGTCCGATTTGTTGACCAATTTTGTATAATTTATCAAATAAACATTGTGAGTGTTCTTTATGTGTGTATGTATGATCGATGTATCTAAGGCCTCTCAGAATTCATTAGATAACCAGGGAGAGTGTTTCCAAAGGGGATTTGTTGCTAACCCATTAAAAATGTCTACCTCACATTCATTACTTACCCAGCGGCATCTCCTCGGGCGTGATAAGCGATAAAAATTCACTAACGTAGGTGAATATAAATGGCCCCGGAGAAATGTCCATGCCTGGTATGCTGTATGTAAAAAATGTTGCGGGCGTTGTAGTTGCTGTTGTTGTTGCTATGCCTGATGTTGTTGGTGCCGCCACTGTTGTTGCGACGCTTGCCATAGCCATGGCTATGGCTGATGACGAGGACATAATTGTTGTTGCGTCTGGCGGTGGCAGTGTTAGATTACGCTGGTCCATCTTCTCGGCTGGACTAGACCTTATTCTCCTCCTTCTCTCCTCTATGTCCTTTTTAGTTTCCTATTTTCCTTTTTCCTTTCTTTTTGCGGCCGTGTCCTGTGAATGAATAAAAGTTAGGAATGGCCACCAATAGACGGCCAGAGTGGGATAGAGAAAGAGGCTGGAAGGGAGGCACAATGAATGCCTTTTCTATCGTTTTGAGGAGGAGAAGTGGGAGCACTGGGCAGACAACATTGTTGTGAAATATTTTTGGTATTTTATGTTCCAATTATGCATTCATATGAATAAATGAATGTGTGTGTGTGTGTCTATGTGAGTAAGCCAATGTAACCCCCATAGGTTTATGGCATCCTTACAAAATTCACATCAATTAAATGTGCTATATATATATACATACATACATATGTATATACTATGTGATAAAAATTAATTAATAGTTCCTAGAGATGTATTTTAATGCTCTTTTAAAATCTATTTTCATTCATGCAGAGAATATTTCCGGATTCTAGCTTATTTGGACTTCGAATCTAAATTAGACTGAAAAAAAACCTACGGCTTATGTAATCAGAAATGGGGTTTGAAAAGGATACATACATGATTAGAAACATTAAAAACTATTACATAAACATTTAGTAGTATGCGGTAGCAAGTAAGTATTACTTGCTAAGTAATTACATATATGGTAAACAATAAAAAACCAACTAAATTTATTATTAATATATACGAGTGCCTTCTATCTCCGCATTTAATTTTCCAAAATTGCCATTTAGTCTACCTGACTACACTTCAGTTTCATTTCGCCAATAAAAGTTGCTTTTTCTTCACCATTTTTATCGCCATTTTTATTCTTTATTGCCCTAGGGGGGTAGTTGGGTAGTATATGTTTGAGCATTGTTGCCTTGAATTGAGTTTTGTAGTCGTTAATTCTATTAATTTCATGTTCAATTTATTTTCAGTTTCGTTTTCGAAAAGCTGTCAGCGGGCAAAACACAAAAAAAAAGAAAATGTGTTTTTTTTACCCCTTCTTGCCTCCCAACATTCATGGGTAATGACTTTCCCAGACTGCAAAAAGAAAAAAAAAACGATTTTGTGCTTTCATTTATTTGCTTTCTCATAGCATTCGTATTTCTCACTTATCTTTTTTTTCTCCCCTTAGTCTCTCCCTTAAGTGCAGTGACTTTTTAGGGTGTGTAGGACGGGTGTTAGGAGGGCCTGGTGGAAGCCTCTCAAGTTTTTCTACTCCTCTGCTACTTGCTCATGCCTTTCAACTCATTTGTTCGTTAGTTAGTTTTCCTTGACTATATCGCCAATACTACCAACTAATTGCAATGCTCTGGGATTTGCAACACACTGGGACAGAATTAGACCAAACCAATACGAGTAAAAATTAAATAGTCTTGAGCCGGAAAGTGGGTCATTAAAATTCGATACCCCATTGAATCGGGGGGTCGCTGTTGAGAAGAAGAGGCTCTTGGACGATTCAAGGCGCGCTTGAATTGAGCCCTTTTGAAGGCAACTTGATACGATTGCAACAAGCCTAGAGTGTGTTTTTGCTGAAAGCAAACTTACTCCCACACTTGTCGTGAGGGACATATTAGTGTTTAAGCCGTTTTATGATAACTAACCGGCAGAGGTGACAAAGTTCAAAGCATGAGTTCACCAATACTATGCACACAAATTACACACAATATGAAACTTTATCCATGATATATAAAGACATTACATACAATCTAGTTTACTGTAAACAGAATAATTGTTGAAATTCTGAATAAGCATGAGGGCTAAAATTTGGCGAAATTTACGGGATGCTTTTTATTAGAAGGAAATAAAAATATTTTAATAGAATGTATTTGAAAATACCCATGTTGAAATACGAAATACTTCTTAAAGAAAAAAATACTCATGCTATAAAAAATAAAATAAATAAAAATGATTCACAATTACTATTATTTACGCATTAGAAAGTATATAAAAATGTTTATAAATTTAATTGGACTCAAACAAAAACTAATAGCATTTTAAAAAATGATATATATTCTTATGATGATGACAGTGATTACGTTGATTCAGCGGTCTAATTTTCGCCAATGCATAAAATCGTTTACTAATTAATAAATTGCATGGTGAATGAAGTGTACTGACTCTAAATACATATGACTATATGTATGTATTATAAACATACAGACGTACCTCGTTGGATTGCCGTTTCTAATTAATTAATAGATGTTGGTGGGCCGTTGGTGGGTCGTTGTGTTTTGAGAGTCTCTCTCTTTCCCACTCCCTCTGCTGTGCCTTATGTCTGTGGTTGGAATTTATGTATTTTTTTTTATTTTGATATGTTGATTTTTGTTATATTAAAATATCCCGGACCACCATAGCATTCGATTTGTGTGTGTTTATTTTCGACACCAGTTCCGACAAATCGATTACAAATCAATCTCGTTCTCTCACTCTCGCTTTTGTTCACATTTTATCTGCATTTTTGTATAATTAACTATTTACTTTTTCATTTTTCTGCTTAGTTTAGCTTATATTAATTAGATAGCTAACGTAACGCTTGTTTTTATTTATTTTATATAACAACTTAAACTATTATAGCTAAAACTTAGTCCTGCAAAAATACAAATCGCAGACACTAATAAAAATGGAAACGTTTTGCAATTGTAAGTGCCGTCAGAAGACTGATTTCTCATTTTTTAGTTTTCGCACAAATAATTGGAAAAGAAAACTTAGAAATTTTTCTGTGTTTTTCCATTTTCCCTTATTGTGGTGGTAGAGGTGAAAATTGTAATGGCGGGAAATGCTAAAACGGGGAAAAAGCATGCACATACACTTAGGTGGAAAACCTGGAATTCCAATTGCATTTAATGTGGCCTTATCTCGTTCTTTCTATCTCCTTTACTTCACTGTCTCCATGTAAAGTGTGTGGAGCTTATGGAGCTGTTGGCCATTGTTCGTGGTGGTAATATAGCTCATAAGTAAGAACAAGTAGCAATTTTTTGGTAGTTTTTCTTTTCTTCTCTTGAGCTTTGCATAAAGTATGGAAGTAGACTTTGTTTTAAAGTTCAGCATTCAACGCCAAAGCCAGACAAAGTTTTTCTTAACACCACTCACTAGCAACAACGACGAGCAGCGTGCATTCAGTCAAAAGTGGCTCATGGCGGGTGGTAGGAATAAGGAGCAAAGGATGTCTTCGTCTCCTTCATACATACACATATTGTCACAGCGGGCTTCTACACTCACACACACCCACATACTCATAGAGGACGATGACTAGGACGCCTTAGCGTATGCAATGCTTTTTCATGGCTAAAATTCAATTTCATTTTGATTTATGCATTTTATGTTTGAGAATTTTTGTTAAGGTAGCCCTGGAGGCAATGATTTAAAAACTTTAAAAACTTTCTGTAAAATTGCATGCAATGGCAAAGTGTGAAGGTGATAGAGAATGTAAAATTTCGTTTGCATTTTATCTATGACAAGCGCCGGAGCAACTGTCATTTGGCATTGTGCATTGACATTGACTTCTTTTGCCATCTTTGGATTTTTGTATCACATATTCCCTTCTGTGCTGTAGTTCTTTCTACATTTGTAGTCCTTTGTTATGCATGGGGGAAATGCTTTCACTTACGAATCTGCAATAGACATGAAATATGCACTCACTGACTGAACTGATGGATGGATAGGTAAAACGAAATCCCTTAAGTATGCGAAGTATGACTTGAAATATTCAACATATTCATGTGTGCATATACACTAAAGTTGAGTCGCACTGCACACTTCACAGGGATTCACTTACTTCTTTTGATCCCTGCTCATTTGTCTATTTTCTGATGGTTTACTAAATCGATTACAGACTTAGATTTATTTTAGTCATGTTCTGCCCTGTTGTATTATTTTCCGTCCTATTCAATAAATTTGTTTCTTTTTTTCACACTTAATGACTCATTAATTGCTTACTAGATCTCTGCCTCATTCACTAACTTAATCACATTAGTATTGTACTAATAGTTTCCTTTGTTCAGAAATTAATTCACTCATTTAAACAACTGTTATATAAACAATTTTCACTTGTTTTGTCTTAACAAAAATGGTCAACAAACCATTGTGATTACTTACTTAATATAGGTATGATTACGAGTCAACTGTGAATTTTATTGTTCCATGGATTAAACAAAGTAAGCAATGAAAATAAGCTCAATATTAATTTCTTTTTCGATTTTTCTGGCCTTACCAAAATGCTGCTGGTTTAATCGAGGCGTTATCTCCGATCTTGATGATGAGTCATTCGAAATGTTAATTGCCGGCGGGTATCAGGCAGATTATGCTGTTTTAGGACGACATGTAGTATCGATACGTACTATCGATAAGATTCGCTATAATGGTGATAATCACTTTTGTACAGGTATGGTCATTAGTCGTCGCGCAATATTAACAGCGGCGCACTGTCTTACTGAGTAAGTGATAAGCGAAGTTTAGTTTGTTTACTTTGGCCAACTTTGCCGACTTCTCTACTCTCATATTACAGCAAATACAAGTCCGTCATGAATCCTCGTGGTGTATTGGTTGTATTTGGTAGTAGTCGCCGCCTTGATAATTTCAGTAACGATGAGTCCCGTCGATGTGATCGAATTATTATACATCCTAACTACAAGCGTTACATGACAAATGATTTAGCTATAATTCTTTTAACCGAACTTATTCCCCATAACTTAGGAAACGTGAGGCCAATCCAGCGTCGGACATTCATGAATATTACCGAAGGCCTACGCTGTATCACCATGGGATGGGGTCAGGTATATAGTCACGGTCCCTACTCCAATGAGATACTATTCTTAAGTGTTCTCATAGCTAGACATGAGCACTGTGAAATGTTTATAAAACACTATCACCGCGAGGGTAACCTATGCGTTGAGCCTGTGGCGGAGGGTGAAGTTTGTCCTGGTGATCTTGGCGGTCCACTGATGTGTAAAGATACTCTCGCTGGTGTTATAGGTGGCATCCAAGTGTGTGAAGGTGTTCAGGCCATTAAATTTGTAAATTTTTCGCATTATAAGGACTGGGTGTACAAAACGATTACAGGTATAGGAGATGGTACGCATTCTATACAACTTGGACAAATGTGGCTTCTCTTGATATATTTTCAACTCTTCATTGGCTTAGTTTCTTGAAATTAAAAAAAATCTGTCGAATATCCATTCTCATAAATCGATGGAAATCCGTTGTGTTTATTGTGTTTATAATTTTAAAGAAAAATAGATTGTCTTATAATCTGCAATTACTTAGTTGTCTATAATGAGATATAATAGACAAACATTTGCTCACCATTCAGTCAGCTTGTGTGTAAAGCTGCACAAAAACTAAAAATTTTTGAGCATCTTCGCTTCAGCAGTTTGCTAGAAAATCACCATTGCTAGTCGATTGATACTTTTTTAATGCAAAGGTTATAAAAAATGTATTCAAAGGTTTCACAAGTTAGCTGCAGGTTACTGAAAATAAAATATGGCTAAATTTTTCAGTTGCCCATGGCAATAGGTTATTTATCTTTTGGCGAATTGAATTTATAGCTAATGCTGTTAAAATGTTCTGTATTTTTATTAGATAATATATTTTCTAAATAAAAGATGATAAGATGACACATGCTCCATAAAAATTAGACACAGAAAGGCTAAAAATGAAACTGTTGCATAGCCTAAGGGGCAATTGTGACGGCAATGTGCGGTTGCAGGGCAAAATGCGAGCGGCACTGAATAATGCAATTTTATGCTTTTGCAAATTAAATTCAAAAATGTTTGTGAGGCAAATGTAAATTTAATGCAATAGCCAACAGCGACAGAACCAAAAACCGAAACCAAAACCAACGCACAAAAGGAGAGTCAGAGTCAGCATCAGAACCATAACCATACCAAGCTAAACCAAACCAAAACCAGAACGAGACCCGAGCACGGACAAGCACAATAACCGAAAATTAAAGCCGCACTAATGAGCAGAGTAAAACCGAAAAATGAGCGCAAATGTGGCGACAACTACGTATGAACGTATTAAGGCCTTGCGGGCGCCGCAACGAGTGTTCCAGTGGCTAGTGCCAAAGTGATTTTGGCCAAAAGCAAGAGTGCTTTTTTTTTTTGTGTGTGCAACTTCCTGACGGGCAATGTCAAAATGTGCACAACAGTCACGTTTTTTGGAGGGGCACAGAGACAGAAGGAATGGGAGAAAGCAAAATAACACCACACATTACGGCAAACGATGAACAGAGGTTTTGTTTCTCTAAAGTCGTTTCAAAAAATTCTTTATTGCTTATTAGTTTGCTTGGGCTTGCGATGGGTCATCTCATTGATAGGCATAAAGCCTGCATCACCCAAAGAGCGCACCGAAACCAGGCCCGAGGGTGCTACAGTTATCCAACTAATGGAACCATGATGCAAAGTGAGCCGTAGCCAGGCTTCTGGTGGCAACTGTAAGGCGCGTAAGACTAGATAACGTATAACATTAGCATGTCCTATGATTAGCATATAGGAATCTTGCTCCTGATCGGCTGGTGCTCGAAAGAAATAGCGACGAAATGCCGCCTCAATACGTGGTCCATCACGTTGATAGGCTTGCTGAATATGCCGTGGATTGCGATTCTGAGGCGGATCAGCAGGATATGGTGTGCCCTCACATAGTAGATCACAACGCTTTAGCTTGAGGGGATCGAAATTGATTTGCTTCAGAATAATCATAGCCGTTTCCATAGCACGAGGCATGGTCGAAGCTACCACATAATCCCATGATACACCCATCTCGGATAGACGACGTCCTGTACGAGCGGCTTGAGCCCGTCCCCGATCTGTCAAATAGCCAGGTCGCTCATGCTCATCGGAATATTCACCATGACGGACTAAAAAAATGTGTCGACGTGCCACAGACTTGCTCATTGATGGATTGCTTTCTTGGCTTAAAGAATGAACCATTTTCTTTTGCTCATTTGGGCCACGTTGATCCCAATTGTATATCCATTTACTCTTAATTTCATTGGCGCCTTCGTCACCATCTCCACTCAGATAAGATGTACGATCAATAAAACGCATGGTAAGATAGGTAACTAAAGAGCCACAGCTTAAAGCTCCCAGGGACTGAATAATCCCGTTCAGTCTCATCGAATTAATACCTTTTTTCTTGACTTATTTCTCAAAAAAGTGAAATGTAATTTATTGGAATTTGAGTGTTGAAATTTTATTCAAAGCTAAATTGCGGTCAATGGCAGACAAATTCAGTTGTCAAGTATTTTGCAAGTAACGAACTTTCTTCGAACTTTCCTTTTATGCAGATAGATCTTGGTGAATTCCGATGCTGCTGATTAGCATTGCAAGTCAATTGGTTGACTTGCCTTGGGTTTTCGCCAAAACCAACTTTGCGTCAAAGTTATTTTACCCTTAGCAACTTTTGAGCGGTAAAGTTTTGCGCAGAGAAAGCGAGAAAGAGAAGTTGTCGGCAAATGGTATAAAATGCTGGACAAAGCAGTGACCTGTAAGTCCGTATAAATAATGAAATCTTTAAGTGAGCAAGTCATCACGCAATTTGTGATCCCCCCCTTACCATCCTGTATTCATTTTTGTCCTCAGGATATACCTTTCCATAATAAGTAAGGCCTATCAACAACATTTTCACTGGTTAAGTAACTTTTGCCAAGTTTCTGCTTCATTTAATTTTCGACGCCAAGAACACAAGACCGTCAAAAAGATATCCACAAGTGGCTGACCGTGATGGTGAAGGGTTTCATCATCATTCACCCACCATCATTTTTCTGCTCTTGCTCCTGTTGCCTGTCAGATTTGGCCTAATGAAGTTTCGTTCACAACTGACATGCCGACGCCAGGGGGCTTCCACAGCTCATCCTCTTATCGATTCAAACTGGGGAAGAATGGGAAATAGACAGACAGATTGAACCTAGAATCAATTCAATTGTCGGGACAGTCAAGCTTAATTTACTATGTCTGAAAAAGTTTTCTTTCCTCTTCCTTTGCATTATTAACATAGGGAAATGGATAATTGTCCCTGAGAGGTGACCAAAGGGGGAAGAACATTTTGATTTGAGGAATATGATGTTTTCGTGTAGCTGCTTCATTTCCTTTTTGACAATTTCTTATTACATTTTTTTTTCTGTAATTGGAATTGTGACTGCCCTACAGTTGTCTCAAACGTGCTGGTTTTTACCTACGCTGATTAATTTTTTAATAATTAATCAACACTCAATACATAACTTCCGCCTGCTAATTCCCGTTCGACGTTGTTCACTATAAATAACCTTTTAATGCTGGTAGCGAAACAATTTAGCAATACTAAATTAAAAAATTTCAAGAGTGGCTCTACTCTGAACTCATAATTGTCTCTGTAAATGCCTTCTCATCGTTATGCAGGACTGAATAGCTTTACAACTAGTTGATTGAGAGATGTCAGCTTTAGTATATACGAACCTTTTTTAAAGTAAAAAAAGGTAAAAAATTTAACTCCTATGTCTTATTATACATTAGTCAACACTATTAACTACTTGATATCGTTTTAGCTGTTTAGCCTTCACCCAACTACATAAGTTCTTTAGAGTTGAAAGCTTTATGATACCTAATTTCGCAGTTAATCAACACTGCGACTTAGCAGAGGTGTTATTTTTTTTATTTATAGTGTATATTCAAATGCGTTGCTCGCGTATAATTTAAGTCATATTTTTCAATTTCATCAACGAAAAACCTATTAAATGCAAAGTCCTGGTCTAGTTAAAAGCAAATGAAATGGTCACTTTCCGCTTGCAGAGTAAAAATAGTGCAAAGGGCGTAAGGGCGTGCCATCATTTCCGGCTTGAATTTGCACAAAATTTACACGAATTTGATTATTATTATGATGGCAATTTGCAAAAATGTCATCCTTCAAGCGAATAAAAAGAAGGAAAAGTAGCAGCAGTAGGGACAAAAAATAAAAAGCGCACCAAGAAGGAAAACGAACAAGCGGAAATTTCTCATTGCGCAAAGTGGCACACACACACACATACAGAAAAAACATAGAGAAAAGACTTTGACTATAGAATATACAGGGTGACTGTGCAATAAAAATCTAGAATACTTGCATTTGCTGGTCAAATGCGTAGCTTCTGTCATGCCGCCCCAGCCCCACCCACATGCCACCATGAGAAGGAGGAGCAGTCCTTGACAGGAGCAATAAGAGGAGAATTGTATGGAGGAGCTGCTGAAGTCGTTCATTCCTTCTATACAATTTGTGTGCGCTGTGCTTGGTTGTGTTGGCATTTTTACTTATCGCGCGGTTGGCCATAATTATGGTGGCATGGGCGGCACGTCTTCTTCTCGACAGTGTGCCTGCCTGCCATCCGTATCCTGCTGCAGGATGTTCAATTTTCGTTTGCCTCTTATTTCGCCTTAGTCATTTTGATTTCCTTATTTGCCTTGTCGCACATTTTTACTTCCCTGCCTTTTCATTTTTTTTTTTCACTTTATCTTCCAGTTGCATTAGTTTAAGTGGCCACGCCACCACCTCGACATGTTTCCCCCGGATTTTCTATCTTCTAACACTTTTAATGTTGGGCTGTGCAAAATTATCTTTTGGGCGAAATCAAAAGTTTTCCGCTTTTATGTGGCTTTTCTGTGTTCATGGGGCACCGGCACCCCATGGTTTTGGTGTACTTTTTTTTGGCGGTTGGTTAAAACGATGTCAAGGCCAAAGTCTTGGCGGCGAGTGCGGAAAAATATTGCATCAAAGAGGATAAAACACGACAAGCGCACAACTTTAAACATTGATCAACTTTAATTAGTTCTAGACTTTTGCTAGTATGTGTAGTATTTAAATAATTGACGATTTAATTACGTTTCATAAAATCTGATAGCAGCAGCTGCCAGGCGGGCAGGACACTAAAGGGCTTTGCAGTTTGACACAAGCTGCACATTTGAGGCTTGTTTTAAATTGCAGAAAAACCTAAGCTCAATGATTTGCCTCTGGGCTTGCAATAGTAAATCTTTTTTCTTGCATATTTCAGAGGCGACACAATTGCACAATGAAAACTGCTTGCAATGGGGAAAAACTAGCTAAATATGCAAAGGTTGTAGTTGCCACATACTCTATGGGTGGCCGTTGGGTGCAGTGGGGGGAGCTTAAAATACGACTAGCGCTAGACGTAACAAACACACACACACACACACACACAGAGAGAGCAACGTACACACACATGTTCAACTTAATAGCTCATACGCCATGTTGGCCCTATTGTTGACTGCCCTCGTTTGTTTACGGTTTAGTGGATTAATGTTTGAAATAAAAAATATTACAAAATATAAAAGAGAAAGAAAAATATATCTAAAAAGTGGAGAGAGAGAGAGAGAAAAAAAAGAAGTAGAGTTACCCAAATACATCTCAGGAAAGTAGAAATAACTGCACAAATTGTTGTTTCTTTGAAGTTTAAACAAATCTGCATAAGGTAACACAAGGCAAAAGCCGTTACAATTTATGTGCATAAATGTGGGCCAAACCGACTCCGAAGTTGTTAGACGTTGTATCCATACAGTCTGCTGGTCAAATCGTTGTTGAACTTTTTTTGCATGTGATTCTCCATCCATACAAATATATGTATACTCATTCCAACATATATAAATTATTTATTGTATATGTAGAATATTTGCTTTAGTCCTAAGTCTTGTGCATTTACAGTTTCTCTCCTTCTGGTCATATTTTATTTGATTGTTTTGTGCTTGGCAAGGAAATTTATTTATATTTGTAAAATGTTGCTACGAGTACTTAACGAGATGTGGACATTTACTTTTAGTATGTACATTAATCTCGGTAAATTGATCCCACAAAAAGGCGCACTTATACATGGATGACACAGGAGAGCAGTATTTTAGGTAAAGATCACACAACGAGAGCGAAAAAAAGGTTATGCCACGAGTCCTTTTATCCAATATTTTGATTGGTAGTGCTAAACGAAAAGTCTCTATTTCTGATCTTGTCACTTTCAACCAACAAAAAATTTGGCTTTAAAAAAACGTTCACAAACAAAAGAAAATGTCAAAAATATCTACTAAACATTTTAAAACAATGAAACTGAGCGAAAAGAAGCGTTGCCATATCATTAAGCTTTGCATGAACTTTTTGTTTCAACCCTCGCATCTGCATTTGATGAAAGCGTAATTACATTATATTTTAATACTAATTGCAAGTTCTTTTTGCTATTCAAATAGAAATAGTAAATGCCATTATATTGCCAGCACTTCGATTTTGGGAAAAAAAAAAATAGAAAGTTTCAATTAAAATTGCATTTGGTCTCATTGTTGCCGTTCGTCATCATCATTTTTGGAGGGTAAAACACAGAAACTTTGCCATTTTAAGTATTATTTCTACTAGTTGTCTGAAAGTTTTGTGAAATTTGTTTTGCTTTTATGGTGGATGAGTTTTTGCTGATGGTGTTGTTGTTGGTGGTGGTGGTGGTGTTGTTGCCTCTGTTGTGGTTGTGGGATGGGGTTTGCCTTTTCTCATAATTGAAACTTTCAAATGTAAATAAGGAAAAGGCACTATCTAGTTATATGCTTACACTCAAAGTGGCAAAGTTAATGCATTTACCCCAAATCATAAAAATAATAGAGAAGGAGACTCAAAAACAGAGTGACAGAGATAGAGAGAATACCATTAAAACTTTGGTCAACAATTACACTAACCGAGAAAGCCATAAATATTCATATTTAATAATCATAACTCAAATATAGTACCATCTAAATCAAAATGTGTGGAAATTCCATGTATTTTCATGGTCTGGCAATTGAACTAGATTTGAACATGAATCTGTGTGCATATTGAGGAAAAGGTCAAGGGAAAATAAAGATAAAAGAGCGATGTTACATGTATTTGCTGAAAGAACACCACTAATATATACATACATATGTACATAAAAGAGTAAAAAAAAAAAAACAGACTGAAACACATGTTCAAACAATGAGAGATTTTTATTGCCATGGCATCTGTTTATTTTACCTTTAATAATATTAATCCTTATGTCCATAACAACTTATAGTTTTAGACATTACTTAAATGTTTAACATTTTACATGCAAAAGCTTTATCGGTCACTCCCGTCACCAACCAATGGCCAAATCAGGTCTTATGGAAAATTTTAAATAATCATAATTTGCGTGCATACTAAACAAGCCCAATACCAAATTTGGTGGCTTTAGGTTGTACTAAGCCAGTATACATACCAAATTTGATGTCTGTAGATAGTATAGACTTTAATATACCATTTTACCCTATGGGTATGAAAAACCTTAAAAACATATTTCTGGCGAATTGACTGATATTGACACATTTATATACATTATTTACGTATATCCCTTTCAACCATATCTGTATATTTGTACCACAATTGCCTTAACGTGTTTTCCACACATTTTAAAGTAATTAAAAGTCACAAAAGTTTAGCTTAGTCAGTTTTGAAAATAAATGCCAAATTCGTTTTCTTTGCTTTTATTTTTGTTTATGTCCACGAGTCTCCATGGCGGCGACCTGGTTGGCCCTAGCTTTGGTCCTATGCCGTTTTTTTTTTCTGATTTTTGGTCTTTTCTTCTTTCTGCTGCATTCCTGTTGCCCTGTTTTTGGCTTGTCGCCATGGGACTAAAGGTCGTGGAAGGAGATCGGAGTAGTGCAATGTCAGCTTCGCCATTTAGCCTTGTCACATTATTTGGCTTATACACCCAGAAAAGTCTTGTCTGTTTTCTATTCCTACTTTTTGTTTTTGTCTTTTGCGTTTTATTTTCTTTTCCGTTGCTGTTGGCACTTTTCACTGGTCGCCTAATTGTTGTTGTAATCACCATGCTGACTCCATTCTGCTGGTATTTTTGGCCACCATGACAACCTTCCGCTAGCCGTCAGCCATCGCTTATATTCATTCATTCATGGTTATCCTTTTCCCGTTTTGGCCATTCAGATTTTCGGTTTTAAGTCTATTTCAGTCCCTGTCCCAGCATCCCTTCATCTCTCTCTCCATTAGCGTTTAGAAGTCATCAGCATTATCATCCATGTTACCCACTCTTTATATCTGAGTTGCTGCATGTGTGACATGCTCCACTTTAGTTAAGTTTTTTTTCAGTCCTTTTTTTCTGGTGGCTCGTTCGCTTCAGTTAAGTTTGCAGCCTGTGTGAGATAGTTGCGATGGCTTCCGTCCGTGTTCGTATCCGTGTCCGTGACTGAGACTGAGCCTCTTCCAGTAGCGTACTTTAGTACTTTACTTTGCATCGGATGTTCAATTTCCTTTAGCCACTTCTTTTTTGTTTTAGAGAAAGTTTTTCTTTTTTTTTTTCTTAAAGTTGTCAGAATACCTTTCAGTATAAATAATGCAGTCCTTGTCTATAAAGATGTCAATCTCTTCGATTCTCATCGAACCATATTCCTTGCGTTTCATTTGCATTTTCAACATATACATACATACATATGTATATGCAGTCGATAGCCTCAATTATGCTTATATGAACACACATACGTATTTGTATGTGTATAAATGTATGTAGATACATATGTAAATATGGAATCATGTAGGGCGATTAAATCCAGGCTCAAATGTGGTAAATATGCAAACGAGTGCTCATTGGATGTCTTGTGGATACAAATATTTTAAGTTACTTAACATAACTAAAGACTTTCCGTTCCATTTCTTAATGTGTTTCATATTGGTATACATTGTTGGGCAGATTTCTGCATTTGCAGAAACGACTGAGATTGAACTTAGTTTAAGAAACTGACTAATGAATAATGAAAACGAATAATGAATAACGAATAAAGAATTGTCATTTGAATTAGAGAATCATAGGAAGGAGTCATAAGAAACTAAAATATTTTTTTTA
The DNA here is from genome assembly GCF_018902025.1 of Drosophila willistoni. Taxonomy (NCBI): domain Eukaryota; kingdom Metazoa; phylum Arthropoda; class Insecta; order Diptera; family Drosophilidae; genus Drosophila; species Drosophila willistoni. The sequence continues at coordinate 460,877 of NW_025814048.1, forward strand.
TTTGCCACAAGAGACTTAAACTGTTTTACGTTATAGATGTGAAATTTTTCTGTATTTGTTTAATTCGTTTCTTGAAATTGAAAGTTAAAAGATTTGCGTTTTCGATATTTCAACATTTAAAACTGTTGTACCGCGCAAGGGTCACTCTCCCATGGATTAGTAAAATTTACTAATATAAATGAGTAACGGAAATACGCAACATTGTTAGTATTGCATTCACTTACCTTTTTGTAATGCAAAATCGTTTTAAGTAACGAAATAAAGTTTTCTTTAGTCCATTCTTTCCTATTTATTGCAGTCTTTTTTCCTACTGTTGTTGCTGTTGCTTTTATGTATTCGCATGCTAATGTTTCACACCAACTTATGGAACTTTTTGCAATGGCATCCGCGACATTCCCAAGGCCATTTCGCCATTTCTCGTCCACCTTCGTGCACTTTTTGCTCTTTCCTTTGTTTTCTTTTTTGCTTTCGTTGGTGTTGTTGTTGTTCATTTTTTTTTTCTCTCACTCTTTGCATAATGCTTTGTGTGTAGTGATAATAAAAAAGGCGCTTGGGAACTTTTGTTTAAATCAACGAGGCATCTTACCCAAAAGCAAGCAATGGCAGTCAGAATGGCGGCGACCCACTCGGAGCTGAAGCACTCTCCATTCTCTGGCTCTGGCTCTAGCTCTGAGTCTCTGGCTATGGCTCTTCATCTTGCCAGGTCCCCTAACAATTTGTACGCCTCAGTGCGTACGCATTTCTGGGCACTTAAGTTTCTATATAGCCTACGAAACGGCGGCAACTCCGCATCCTTCGAGCCCCGTGCTTCATGTCGATGTTGCGTGCCTTCAAGCGGAGAGCATTTTCTTCTCCTCTAGAGTCAATGCCTAATTTTTGCCATAACGAACTCGCCTCTTATTTTTTTCTTCTGTTTTCCGACTTTTGCTTTTGTTTTATTTAGCCATTGGAAATTTTCATTCAGCAAAAAAAGGAAATCGAGACTGTTTTGCATTTCTCATTAATGGAAGAGGGGAGAATGAGAAAAAGTAGAGATTCGTTGGATCGTTGATGAGTGCAATTAGCAATTTGCATAGTAAAAACTAAATGAATTTCATCTTTTCTCTTTCTATTCTCTTTATTCTCTGCCTTTGCGGTTTTAGGGGAAAGGACCAAAAACAAGTTGGCAAAGTAGCGAGCCACACAATTTTCATAACTAATAAGTAGCTTGTGCTGGTTATCTTGCCGCTGCCACTACAAAAAGCTAGTCAAAAAAATCTCATAAAGCGCAGACTATATACTTTGAAAGTTGTGAGATTACCAAACATGTTATTTTCATTTCTATATGTGTTTTATATGTTTATATATCTTCATTTATATTAAACACTTGAACTTAAGCTTTGGCAACACCAGCAACCACGTTTTATATTTGCAGAAAAGAAGAAAGAATAATCTTCAGTGTGACCAAACTTCATGTCACTTAAAAAACTTAATTTAGTATTGTAAAGTGTAATTTTTGTAAGTGGAATAGGGGTATTCCAACAGGAACATTCTAATGGGAAGTTATTGGAAAAATCGTTAAACATAGCTTCTCTTTAATAAACCAGATAAATGTGGGTTATCTCCTAAATAAGCTAGGAAATTGACACAATGTGATTGTCAAGTTGCTAAAAGTTGAGCGACTTCAACCCGAAATATCATAGAAAGACAACCCATTTATAGGTTCCTATTTTTATAAGGGAATTTGTGCTTAACAAAAATTGAATCTTTTCCCCTTCAGCTAAACCACTTGGGGCCAACATAAAATGCACAGCATACTTTTTTGGGTTAATGAAGAATTTATAAATATTCGTTGTAATTTTACTTATTTCAGATATTTATCAGATTCTTCCCACTTTAACACCGTCTTCAATGTAGTGGCTTTAAGTATTCATGACTACAAGAGGTATATATAGGTTATATATATTTATGCACTTGTAGCATAGTTTATATGGTAATTATGGAAACAGTTCCCTGACTCTGTCTTTGTTTGCTCTACTCTCTTTGTAGTTGTTATGTTTTACCTTCAATTTGGTAAGCGTTAAAACTGTCGGCAATGGACCGTAATTAAACTGTAAGTTCATTTACACAAGCACACAAAAATTATGCAATAATGGGTTGAATGTTGAGTCGGCAGCATTCACCCACCACCACAACACTGAGAAGATAGAGCAAGACGACGAGCAATGTCGACGTTTATATGGTAATGCCCACGCTGCATTTTAATTATTTATTATTATTGTTGTTGTTGGTTCTTTGCTGCTACTGCCTCTGTTATTGTGGAATGCTGTGGCCACCTGGAGGCGCCTTGCTGCGGAGCATGGAAAATGGAGAGCGGAGCAATGGAAAACCGCATTAAGTAACACACAAGTGTAGTAACAAAGCATTTTTTGCTAATTATGTTAATATGAGCACAGACAGAGAGAGACAGACATTGTTCTGTTATACCTGGTCACAATTACAATAGGAAATGATAAACTAATTAACCAGAGCTCTCTAATCCAATTAAAGAAAGCCTAGAAATCCTTTTTTAAAAGAGAATTTGAGGGCTGATTGACCATCATTAAAAAGAAAATTTCATTTAAACATCTTAATTAGTGCCACTGGAATCTAAAATTCAGAACCAATTATACTGCCTAACCAACATCTTAGATTTCGTTCTTGTTTAAAAGAAATCAAAATTATTAATACTAATTTATAAATTCAAGGCCAAGACCACTTAATTTTTTATATTCATTATTTTTTATACTATAATAATTGTAGGTGTGTAGGTTTCCCCAGATTTCTCCATTTGGCTCTTCCATTTGACGACATTTCTTTAACTTTAAAATATTTTTGTAATTCTTTATAAAATATAATTTGAGCCGGCTTGGACTCCAAGAATAATTACTTATTTAAGATGTATAGTTTATTAAAAATAAATAAAGGCTAATATACCGTAAAAAGCTCGAAACGTAGACAAATAATTTTCAAAAACTTTTCAATAAACGTTTGTAGTAAAGTATTTTATATACTTTATACATTTTATATTATATTTACACATTAAGTATAAGTTTTAGATAATAACAGATTTTAATTGCGTTGCTAAAATTTAATAAATTGAAATACTTGCTACATGACAGTTAACCAAAAAAACATAAGAATGTAGAATTTATATTAAATCTAAAACAAAGTTATTAACTCTATTTACAGACAATAAAATCTAAGCCAAAAATATATATATTAGTTTTGTCACATTTCTTTAAGTGTCTCAAAGTTCTTGAAGTTAGAAAACTTACGCTTGTTTTCACTCAGTTCTCATTTAATTAGTTTATTAACTTTGTCCATTTTGTTGTGAAAGTTGTCCGTCTAGTTCATTTATGGATTTTCTAGTAGTTGACATCAACAACTTGAATAGGCTACTCACGTAAGACTTTGGAACGGACCCTATAAACCTGTTCAAGTGTCGACCAAGTCAATTTTCATCGCTTGTAACGAATAACGACAGGTAAATAGAGCCCTTGGTTGTACCATAACTCAACTTGTAGTTCGTGTTGGTTGGTCTTAGGTTGATAGCAACACAAGAACACGACGTCCAAATTTAATTACAACTACATATTAGTTAGTTGCATAAACAACAACTAAAGGAAGTAGCAGCAGCAGTAGAAGCAAAAAATGTTTTGCAATTTCACCCCGAAAATTGCATGACAGGCAGTCAAGCAGTCAGGCGGGTAGTCAGGCAGCTCCTTTCACTTTGTCTTGGACAAACTCCAGGCAATTTTATGCCCTAGCCCACAAAAACTGACGTCTATTGCTTGCCTCTTCGTTGGCCACTACTAAAGCTACTGCTGGTCCCCACACTTTGTCTTTCTCTCTCTCGTTCACTGTCTGGGCCAGGGCCATAAATTATTAAATTTTAACAAGTTTTTATGCAATGCCAAGTTTTAGTCTCTGTTTTTCTTGTCTGCGTCTCGGATCTTTGACGCAAATCGAGCAAACTTACCATGCCTTACTTTGTCAGTGGCCAGCAGCCACTACGTGACTGAAAACTGACAACTACTTCGCCATCGCTGGCAGAGCTCCTCCTATTCCATCATAAACGACCCCTCCCTTGCAACGTTCTCTTTTTTGCCTTCTTACCAACCATGACTTTTTAATTGCAAGCAATGTGGCTACTTTGATTGCCATAATAATATTAATAATAGCAAATTCTGAAACACAATTATTTGTTTTCCTGTTGGATTTTTTCCGGGGCGAAAAAAAACGACTTAAACAACTTTTGCATAAACGAATTATTTTCACAAATACATATATAAAATAAGGAAAAAACTATTGCACATTATTTAGCTAATTAACTATTTTTTTTGTTTTAATTTGAGTGTTTTTTAGCTTTATTTGGTATTCCAGTTGAACGTTTTTATAAATATGGATCCAACTGTATATCCTTTTGGAATTTGCTTAAATCCATATGACTTGTTATCTAGTTTAGAATATGGCAAAAGTTACAGGATTCCCATTTCTCGCAATTACTTGAAATTTCTGTTAACTAATTGCTGTCGTTTTCTAGTTTGAAGAACTGTCCATAATGTATTCATCATGGAATGCGCATTAAAAATGAAAAATTACATTAGCTGAGGTAATTTCGCCTCATCCTCCTTCCCGGTCTCTCATCCCTATTCAGTCATTCATTCCATTTGCCCAGATGCCTTTTACAATAAATTTCAGTCACAATATTGGGGAAATTTCTTTTTATGCAAAAGTTCAGCGTAACGCACGAAATGCGGTTTGTTTATGCGTTCGCTGAAGCGTAAAAAGTCGCACAATGTGACAGTTAAAAATTGGCTGGATATATGTTTTATATATGTATGTATGTACGCATATTTCTGTGTTTTTTGTTTTGTTTTTGTTTTCTTCTTTTTTTACGATCCCGGCTCGGGCAACGTGACGACTGGCGACTGGAAGTGGTTCTGGGTAAAAACGTTAATTAAGTTCTTAAAGGACGTGTTGTGTGGAAGTACTGTTTGCGGGTCTTTATTCAATGTGCCCTGGTATGGCCAGACCGGCATGGTCTGCATATCTCAGCGAAAAACGTTGGCAAAAGGTGAGCAAGAACAACAAGCAAGTGACTGGGGAGCAAGGAAAAGGGTATCAGCTCACATAAATTGATTTCATACCAACTGTATAATTCATTTTCGTTTCGTTTTGCACTTGACTCGTGTACGGCATTGTCCTCCTAGCTATGGATATGAGAATACGTGTTTGTGTTTAAAAAAAAAAATACTCGGTTTACCAACCAACGAACCAAGAGTTGGGTACGCCCAGGCAATAAAATATAATTCATCCAATGCACAGAGGAGGATCTTTAGTGCTAGCAGGGCCACGTTCTTTTATAAGGATTGCAACACTTTCAAAGGAAAGGCTTATTTAAGAATAAGCCCAATAAAAAATTCTTCTTAAACAGATTTTCTTACCTAGCAAAACCCAAATAAAATTTGCCAATTTTCGTTTTAATTTAGAGTTCCCCATACAACTTCTGGATGGGGTAGATATAGATATTGGAAATACATATAAACATTTTAAAATTATTTAAACGATTGCAAAAATAAGCAAAGTTCTGGGCTTTCTCTTCAAAAGTTTAAATCAGGAACCGTAATCTAAAAACTTGTATTATAATTATATATCGATTATTTTAAATTTTCTTCAAGAAAGCTAATTCATTTTGAATAATTTAATAAATAGTATCCATAAAAATATTTTTTGATCAAAAAAGTAAAAATCAAAAATAATAATTCAAAATGATTTTTATTTTTTCGCTCTAAATAAAACTGACTATAAAAACGGCTCAAAATTAATGAACTTTCTTGGAGAAAATCTAAAAAAATTTAATTTTTAAGTGTCTTTCCAAAAATCCATAGATGGTATCGAGTTAAATATATTAGTCTAGTCTATCATTATTTACGGCCCCATGTTTAAATATTTTCTATAGTTCGAATAATAATATTATTAATATTATTAAGCCCTATCTATTAATGGAAAATAGAGAGTCCTGCCAAATAAGTAAGCAATGTTCCGAGAATGTTTGTTGATGCAAAAGAAAAATGTATGATAAACTGAAATTGTAGTAATTGTAATAACATTGAACTTTAAAGTATTCCATCCGCCCTCCTGTCAAGCTAATGAAACACTGAAATGAATCAAAGGGTATATGAATAATTGCATTATCTGAATGACAAATACAACTTAAATTGAGTGTAACTTCACATTGAGCCAATGTGCGGTTAACCACACAGTATCTTTAGAAACCATGACAATTCTCATACCTAGCAATGGAATGTTGGTGTTTGTTGATAACTATTATTCTAAGCATTTAATCGCATTTTAATTGTTTTTCAATCTGTGTGTGTGTGCACAAATACGAGGCAAATCAAAGTGTTTATATTCCATTTGATTGATTGAAAAATATTGACAAAACGTTGAGCTATTCCCTGGCATGAATACCCTCAACAAAAGTATATATGTATATACATACGTATATGGCCGAATAGCCATAGCTTAATGCCATTGGATTATTTATGTATGCTCAACAAATTCATTTCGACAATATGCGACAATGCAAATATAAAATAAACAAATGTAATAAATTTACCGCAATACGTTGAAAATAAATGGATTTTAGACTGGTTTGTTTCATAAAATATTTTTGGAAATACATTATTCCCGTTGTTCTCTTGTACCCATAACTTAATTATTATCCTAGAAGTTTGACTTTTAGTGCTTACCAAAGAAAAAATTGTTTAAATTAAGTGTCAAAAAAAAAAATGTCGTGATCTAGCAAGTACCACAACATACACGACATACAAATCTGTTTTTTTATACCCTTGCAAAAAGGCCGTTCATTTTTCCACTTTGACGGCTATAGGTACGGAAAGAGTAAAAAACAACTTGCAAGGGTATACAAACTTTGACGCGGTCGAAGTTAGCCTCGGCCCTCTGGTTTTCCTTTCCCTAACTTGCATGGAGCTTTATATTCTTTCAGTTGGTAAATATAGAATTATCTCAAACCCAGTTCATCAAAGTTTACTGAGCAAAGAGAAACCACCCTAATTCGCTTGACAAACAACCGTATATGGACAGACGTAAGCAAATAGCAGTAAAACATAACCCATTCAGCGCAAATCGCTCGCAATTAATCATTCAGTTGCGGCATTCAAAATATAAAAAATAAACATGGCAAAAAAGGATAACACCTTTGCAGTTTGCTATAAATAACAAAATATTTTTACTGAGTACGCTGCAAAAAAGTAAGAAAGAACGAGGGAAAAAGCAGTTACATTGTTTTATTTGACAATTTCTACCATTGGTCTGTGTGAGCTGGAATGTGCTTGGCACTTCTTTTTTTTTTTGCCGCTTTCTCCGACGGACAAGTGTGGCCGTTCACACGCTTCTGACTGGGTGTTTGGTTGTGGTCCTTTCTCTCTGATCCTGTCCTTCAAAACAAGCAAACATCAGCAACGGCAGCTAAAAAACGGCATCTATAGAAATGCAAATGCAACAAGAGCAGTAGCAATACTGAAGTATTGTTTGCATCAACACACAGAAACCACAACGCATCTTCCAAAGGAAACGCCGCAATCGGAACTGGAATGGGGAGTAGTAGAAGTTCAAGTCGTTAACTTGACTGACAAACCAACCGTAAAGCAGCCCAAAAGGTAAAGATGAAAATGAAATTGACGAGCTGGGGTGAAGGGTCAAAAGCAAGAAGAAGCAATCTGACAAAAATTCTGTGAGACGATTTGAGAATACTCTGTAGGTTTCTTGCAAAAGGATTTTGCTATGTTGAGAAAGTAATACACCCATGCAGACAGCTGTGGATACTTTTAAAATTTATGGGGCAAATGATTTTCGACACCTCAAAATACCCCAAAACTTATTTCAGATGTACAGGGTATAAAAAAAGAAAAGGGCCAAATATGCAAATATTGAACGAGACAATCAAATATGCAACAGTAATTTTTTGTATCAACTGTCGACAATGGTGAAGGAGAGGTGGAATGAAAGGATGAATGGTTAGCCGAATTCCACTGACTTGGACAGGGGTTGGATGTCATTTGAACTGGCATTATATTTCAGACCCAAGACTCCAAGAACAAAGGGGATTTGGGGCTGGCTGCTCCCTTGACTACATAAACAAGTACAAAGTTTGTGTTTTCCTTTGTTGCTTTTCTTTACTTTTCATTTGGCTTTTTCTTATTTTTTTTTGTATGTGTATATGGACATGGTTCTCAAATAGAAAGTGTTAAATCAAAAGCATCTGGAAATGAAAACTTTAACTCAAGAATTTTAATTAAATAATTTCATTCACTTTTCAAGCTGTTGTTAAGCCGTAAGAGTTACATCATTTGCGAAAATTGTGCTTTCACTAAGCATTATGCCCAAGCAATCCTTGTGAGGCAACCTTCAATTCAAATGATTTATATTTTTGTATAGAAGACGCACATCACATATGTAATATGCATATATTTATAAGCCCCATATACATTTATATGTGTACGTAGATCATGTTGCATCTGTGTGAATATGGTTGGCCTGATGTATATTCAATGTGTTCACAGATGTTTGAAAAGTAATTCACTTGTGTGGCTGCCAAGCTTTGAGTGAAACGTCCTTGGTCCCTCGCTCTTCTCTGCGCCCCCGTCTAGGTTCGTTTCCCATCCATCCATATGCAACATAGACACAGACTTAGGCAATGTTTGTACTTGAGTACACAACTTGTAAATATGTCATGCATCTTTATTGTTTACTCATGCTCTCACCTTTCTTCCACCCTCGATATGTTGCCAATGGATTTTATTACCATAGTTGTTGTTGTTGCTGCTGTTGCTGCTGCTGCTGCTGCTGCTGTATTGCTGTATTGTATTGTGTTTGAGCCTGTAAGTCATATTTGTAGTGTCTTTAAACGGTTCTTAAGTGCTGCCCACATATGAAGGAGGCCCAGAAGAAGATGCAGATAGGTCTTGGTCTCGGTATCGAGTCTCTGGGGTACTATTCTTCAACATTTTTAGCATGGACACAACATAAATACAAGTGTCCTAACTGTCTTACATTTAATTTTGCTAGATACATCCACAAGTAAGGTTGCTAAGAAGTTTTACTGAAGTATTTAAAGAACTTAGAGTTTAGTTTGAATAGAATCAAACAGGCAGATCCTATAAAAGGGTTCAAAAATAATACTTACCTATTTAGAAAATTACATAGAGTGATTACCGAAGCTTTTCCATTGCACTATCTGTAAATGCATGGAAAACTTTTATTCTAACTAACTTTAATGAGTAGGATATTATCAATTATTTTTCTTTCCTATTTTTACGTTTATTACGTTTTAAGCATTTAATCCCTTACTTGTCCCTCAAGTCATTGTCATGCCTCTGACAGAATACGCATTGATGGTTTCCACAAATTGAATATGTCAATCACAGGGGCACTCAGTGTGGTCTACTGCGTGGTCCTTACTCCGCCCGGATGTCTAAATGTTGGTACCTCCTTTTTTTGGATGAGCAAAGCTCGATTTAACTTTCTTTTTTATCTCAAAATTTTTTGGGTCGTAGACGGGTTAATAATAGTCAAAAGTTCACACATTGTGCGCAAACACTTTCTGTGCCATGTTTACGCAGAGTCACACACATACAGAGACACACATGGAAAATTCTTGGCCAACTTGCGTTGCTTTGGCCATTCATTGGCGATGACTTTGTTAGCTAACGGTACTTTGTAGATTTTTATGTGCAAAGTTGAAAGGCATATGCGATAAAATAAAAGGAAGTATAAGTATAGAGTAGAAGTAGCTAGGTAAAAGCGATTGTACAATGACTGTGTCTGGCATGACAAGGACATTGGCTATTATCTTGTTTTTGTCACGAAAACAGTTAAAGAAGGTTATTGATAGGTACACATTGCACACTGCTCGGACATTGCAGTGATGAATTGCTATAGTTGGAAGAGAGAGATACGATATACATACATATATGTATTTCTTCTTGGTTAAATTACTTGGGAGAACAATGAAATGCCATGGCAGGGCTCCGGCCTGCTCTTAATGGTCTCTTTGACACCTCCCACAGTGTGAAAATTCACTCGACCACGCCCCCACACACACACACACACACACACAAACACACAGCCAGAAGCCATTTATATTCAGTCAATTGTCATATTTAATTAAATACCCACACCAGGTACGTACTATCTGCAAATAGAAAATTTAAATTCAACCGTCATCAAATTTAATTTCTATTTTGACCCACTTGACAAAATGCCAAAACTTGATTAAGAATTTATGAGAATGCCGTTGAGATTTTGCCAAAACACCGACCGGAATCCAAATCAACAAATAAACATTTTTATGTCACCTTTTTCAACTTTGTACAAAATTTCTCTGTGAAATGAATCAAATACAAAGACTACATATAAGATACCGGCAAATAACATTGAGTGCGGCCAGATTATGGGTACGTTTCACCAGTGATCAGGGATGCGCCAAGCAAAAAGCAAGTAATCTATGTAAACAGGAAGCAGAGAAATTTAAGAAGGTCAGTGATACAGACAAGCCAGAGAGCCAACGCCCGAAAGTCACTCGAATAGATGGTGATGGAGTTGGTTGTGAAATGATTGAATCATTGGTCAAGGTTTTTTCCACCGTACAAGTACCAATCGATTGGGATGTCTTTCATGAGCATAAAATAAATTCCGCGGAAGGCGAGGACGTCTCGCCCAAATTGCTGGAGTCCCTATGTCGAAATAAAATAGGCATTAAGGGTCCATTCGAGAGTGGTCCTTGTCTCAGAAAATTGCGCAAAAAATTTCAATTATTTGCCTTTGTGGCAGTGTGTCGGAATCTGGAAGGGCAGAATACTCGATACGGCAAATTGGATTGTCTGATAATACGCGATCAGGTGGAGGGCGAATATTCTGGTATTGAGCATCGTGTAGTACCTGGTGTTATGCAAACCATTAAAGTAAGCACAGCTGAGGGTGCCGATCGCATGGCCAGATATGTCTTTGAATATGCCAAAAAGAATAATCGTAAGAAGATCACAGTGGCCCATAAGGCAAACATTATGCGATTAACAGATGGCACCTTCTTATCGCCAATGCGCAGAGAGGCAGCCAAGTATCAAGATGATATAATGTTTGAAGAACGCTACCTGGATACAGTATGCCTGGCCATGTTGATGAAACCGGAGAGAAAGGATGTTCTTGTTGCCTCTAGCATGTATGGAGATGTGTTGACCTTTATGGCTGCCAGCATAATGGGCGGGCCAGCTTTATGCCCCGGCTTTGCTGTCGGTCCCATGGGATTGATCTATGAGCCAATAATACATACGAATACAAATATAGCCGGCAAGGATATAGTCAATCCAACAGGCATGCTGCTCTCTGGTGTACTAATGTTGCGTGAGATGAAATTGAATGAATACGCTGATAAAATTTGCTGCGCCGTGAGTACCGTCTTTAGGGAGACCGATTGTCGGACAAAAGATCTTGGCGGTAAGGCAAAGTGCTCGGAATTCACTCAACTTGTGTGCGATTGCCTACCTCAAAGTTGAAAAAACAATAAGTTCATTCTTTAGATTAAACAAAATAATCAAAATAAACTTCTGCTGAAACAATTTACCATGTGGTAATTCCCTTAGTATCGTTCTCTTAACTAAACACACATTTATAATATGTAATTACCGTTGCATTTAATTCACTTTGGCCATTTGGTCAATCCTTACTCTGCCCATAAAAGTAGCGGCCATTTGCAAGGCTATCGCAGTCGTATATTTATATGGCCTTTCTACTGCTTCTGCTTGTCCCAGCGAAATTTCGACAGATTTATGACCACCAGATGCAGTTTCCTCTTTTTCGGCTCTTAATTAAGTTGCATTTGTGGGACCTGCACATGGCATGAAAGCACAAGGTTGGTGCTGCTGGTGTTGGAAAGGAAGGAGACACAGTGCACTCTACTCTTGATAATAAAAACACATGTTGACATCTCGCCGCAGTGTCACCTCCACCTATTAAGTAGAGGGTCGAGGGGGAGTAGAACCAGCTCCAGATCCGGAAGATGTTTCCCATTGAATTTTAACAGAGCCAAAAAAGAATAAGTAGTTTTGTTGTTCTCTGGTTTTACTGTCGTTTAAGCTTTTGGTACATTTTCGTTTACGGTTTCTGTCATTTCACTGTTCTGCGTCTCTCCAACACCAACATCCAACCATCCCATTATTCTCTTGCTATTACCCATTCTCTCCATGCTCCTCTCTCCTTTGGGCCTATTAGTCCTGGCCGCCTTTGACTCTTGTAGTTTCTGCTTCTTTTGTTTGCTTGAAATTGGAATGTCATAAAAGTGGACTTATTGGTATATACATATGTGTGTGTGTCTGCGTATGTGGGATAGCGTGTGTATGTATCGTGTTGCTTATTTAAAAATCATAAAAAGACAAGAGACCAGAAAAGAGGCAGAGCATTCTGTTGAGCCTTGTGCCTTATCCTTGGCGCCCTTACGTATCTGCTGTTTGTCTGCGTTGACTTCCGGTTCCGGATGCGCGTTTGGCATTGCTTTTCTTCCTTTTTTCTGTCGCTCTTTCTCTCTCATTCCCTTTTTGACATTCTATCTCTTTCCTTTACTACGTTTTTTATTACATTTTCAGTGCACATGTATGAAATATACATTTATGGTTGCGCAATTCACATTTTGGTCTTTGACTTTTAATGGATTTCTGCAGCAGTGGAAATACAAAACTCAATAAAAGATTTAGACAAAAGATTCATTTGTATTTATATGTTTGAAACCCTCGTTCTTAAAAATTTACTTGCGACCTCTCCTCACTATAGGTAAAGCCTTCATCAATTCGACTATTTAGATTCTATAAGTTTCCATTGTTCCAGATTATTCATACTTAAGATAGTTCCAACCCTTTAAACTTTAATACTATTTCTTTCCAATACTTTACAAAATTAGTTCGCAAAGAAACAAACGAATCCTGACCAGCATATTTATTAAAATCTGATACTTCTTTTAATGGTCGATTTTTGCAATCATACAAGAATTATATAAAAGAATAATAATCCTAGACCAAGTACAGTAATTAATTTCTATCGTCATGGAGACGACCTTGACTGAGCCCTGAACCGTTTGAACAAGTCATATTCTGAAATATATTGAGAAATCAAGGGTTAAACAATTTGATTTAATCATCGTCGTTCAGTCGACGGAGTATAATGAATTATTCATTTCCTTCTTAAGTATTCAAATGGAAATGGTTTGGTAAGGCGTTTAAGAGCAGCACTTGCGGTTGAATTTCGACACGTATACACATACAATTAATGTAAAAGTCCTTGAATTTTAATAAAGTCACAAAACTTTATATATATATATTGAAAGGATTCAGTACATTTCTCTTCTGAAAATTCGTTTGATACGATCCCATTTTGAACTTCTCTTTATCGATACTAGCCAGGACAAAGACTAACAATGAAGAAATGCAATGATTAGGAAATTTGGGCATTAGTGCATTGTAACTTACCATTCTCGACGACTGCTTAGTCAATGAAGCAGAATTACCCCAAAAGCGACAGTGTTGCTTTGTAAAATGCTCATACATATCAATAATTGAAGGGCGCCAAACCATATAGTGGGAGACATTCAATAAAATTGTACATGCCTCCATCATGGAAAAGACCTGAGACAATGGAAACATGCTAAAGGGTATATAGTAGACAAGCATATTGGAATACTGCTCTTCGAGTCGTGCATAGGGCAATTCCACTTCAATAAATTCACTAATGTCACGATAATGCTGCAACTGGCTGTTCCAAAAACAAAATACGTCCTCCTCATTTGAAGGTCGTGATTCTCCAATATGGAATGATGGGGTTTGATATTTATGTATGCGAGCGCTAGAAAAGTCCTCGTAGTCTTCAGATGATTCAGACGTAAGTTGAACGCTTAAAGTTCTACTTCTTTGGCTATTACGGCTATCACCCATGCGCGCATTCGAGTCCATTTCGACCAGCAAACGCGAGTTTTCTAGTTCCACTTGAGATTCATATGCCTTCCGCGTATAAATTTGTAAAATCGATCCGCGTGAGAACTTCTGAATAAGATAATCGACGGAGCCAATGCATTGTAGTCTACCGTTAACCAAAATACAAATGCGGTCGCATAGTGGCAGGCACTCTTCGAGTGATTCCATTGCCAGTACGACAGTACGTCCCATTTTATGAAGTACGCCTATCATCTGCCAAATCAGTTGACATCCCCTTGGATCCACTCCTCGAGTTGGTTCATCCATCATTATGACCTGGTTACTAGAGATCACGGCAACAGCAAGGCTGAGTTTTCGGCAGTCGGCGAAAACCAGATTACCAACGAGGACTTTAAGTTTATCCATAAGATCAAGAGATGTCATTAACCATTCAACCAAATTGATCCTTTCCTTTTTCTTTCGTCCGCTTAGGCGACAATAGAAGTCAAGCAGTTCGTTTACAGTCATATACTCGTACAAGTCGTTCTGCTTCGGACAATATCCGAGGTACTTAAAAGCCTCTTTCGGATTATAACGTACACTTTTGCCGTATACATAAACGTCTCCTTTTTCAATTACACCTATTCCGGCGGTGACCTGAAGGATTTTACTCTTGCCGGAACCAAATCGACCCACTATGCCAAATACCTCGCGGTGTTTGATTCCAAACGATACGCCTTTTAAATATTTAGAATATACGACATCGACAAATGTTAAAGCTAGTTCGCCACGTTCTTTATCATCCAAAGAGCAAATACGCTTGCCCTCCAGAGAAATATCTACATCAAATACAGATGACTTAAACGTATTCCCTTGATGCTTTGAAGTACATTTTCTATGCAGTTTTCTTAGCCAAGGCTTTAAGAAAGTGAATTGCGATATGTTGTAAAAAATGAGACCATAAGCCATGGCCAACAAAATGAGGATAATGAATGGTACAAGTACACCGGGATACTGGAAACCGAAATAACTCGGTACATCATAAGTTTCGCAAAAACTCATTTTTGCCCCACAGAGACGCCTAACGCTTTGGTTAATAGCTCCAAGAACATGCAATTGGCGCATGCCATGAACTAGAAGAAAAGAAGGTGACCAATACAACAAATACTGAATAACGTCAACGTTTGCATCAAGCACACGCTCAATGCCGGGTCCTGCTACAATCGGCAGCAAACTGGTCCCCGTCAGGATGAGGAACGTTAGTAGGTAACCAAACAGCATGTTCTTGAACTGAAAACTTAGCAGATAGATAAACGGCAACACAGCCAATCCAAAGATTTCGAAGAGCAACATCATTATCGCTATAAAAGTACTATCATTGTATTCCCTAGTGTTGTTATCGGCTTTGAATAAATCATTCACAATGATAATGGCAATTAGGGCTACAATACAGATGTTATAAAGTACGATATCCCATATAAATTTAGTAATCCAGTACAAATTATAGCTGACTCCGCTCATTAGCTCTAGCATCATTCTACCTGAACGGACCTCGTACACTAAATGAATGGTATACACAGAAACTCCAGCGAAAAATATGAAAAAGGGGAGGGTTCCCATGTTCAAATTCGTATTTTGTTGTAATCTTTTTAAATTTAGGAATTCTCCATAAGTGAATTTAAAGGGATAATTTGCAACTTTTATTGTGGCCTTCGTTAAGTTTGTGACATATTGAAATAACGCATTGTGTATCAAGTTAAGGGAAATGGGTGCGGCATGATTGAGCTTGCCATTCCAAAAACATGTGATTCCGTCCGGATTAAATTCCATGGCTGCCACGTAAAATGTTTCCACTTTCAGAAGGGACATTTGTTGATCTCTAAAAATGTATTGAATTAGTTCGCGCCTACCTTTGATGGTTCTGAATATACTTTCGTCGTTACTGCAAAATCCGGGATTATTTTGCATGTATTGGCTAAACCATATGGCCACTTGTTGGGTAAAGTTTTTTGGACTAAGAAGAGCACTTGATTTAGACAGTACCAATGTTGTTTTATAGGAACATAATGAGAGATCCATTTTCGGCAAATGAACGAGATCAGTGCCTTGTGGACTAATCTCAAAGACAATACTGACGGCAAACAAAAGCAGCCAGAGCAATGGAAGCAGGATATTCTTCCGTAGATATATGAATTTCTTGATTAAAATAGCTTGAAGCTGTAAACGGAGGTTTTTTCTTTTGTCCGGATCAAACCTTAGAATATTTGCAACGGCAGAATTTGGCAGAGAATGAAGCTTCGTATTGCTTTGGATAAACATATCGCGAAGAGTTTTGCGAAATAATGTAAAACTTTTAATATTGTGGTTACCTTTCGTGTTTTCCAAATTCCTCAAAATTAGTGCCAACGCTTTCTCGTTACCATCGGGTATTCGTATGTGCAGCTGTTTGGTATCATCTAACTGCACTTCTAGTCCTGTGGGCATAATACGCTTCATCATTTCCAGCGCCGGATTGTTATCCTCCCCATGTGTTTTTCTACAGTTCAAATAATAGTCATTGCAAAAACTATTCAGCAGTTTTTGAGTTCGCCCGTAACACTGAAGGCGTCCCCAATCGAGTACCGCGATCCGATCGGCCAGGATCACTGCCTCCTCGTGCCTATGAGTACATACAATGATCGCACGATCATGTGCCGCCATTTTTATCATGTCCCACATTCGATGGGAACCGTGCAGATCAAGGCCCAATGTCGGTTCGTCAAGTATAACATCGTGGCATCCACCGCACATGGCACAGCAGAAGCCCAGACATCGGTTCATGCCAAACCCTAACATGTTTACTGGAGTATCTACTAACTCCGGTATATCCAACTTAGCCAAGTATTTGCGGATTTCGCGTGCAATCTGACGATGGTTGCGCATGCCCCGTACATATGTGTAGAAATACAAATTCTCTTTGATTGTCAAATCCCTGAAGGTTATGTCCTCTTTGGGCATTATAGCGAAAGGTTGGTCGAAATGCTTTCCAGTTTTGTAGTCGCTTATGTTCTTGCCATTAACAACTACGTGGCCTGAAGTCATTTTAACTGTTCCAGCTATGATTTCTGCCAAGAGCATTGTTCCTGCCTCTTTTTTACCTAGAATAACAGTGACCTCTTTGGGATGGATTGTCATGGAAATATTACTTAGATATTCAACACCATCAATAGATTTGCTTATATTTATCACTGATATTCCTTCATCGACATTAGCAAGCTCAACGTTCTCAATTGGAAATAATAGTCGTGAAGGGCAGGAGGTGTGACTGGAAGTTGATTCAATGAATGGTGAATCTTGGGAATGTAAAGGCTGACTCTGCATTGTGTCTCCTGATGTAATGAACTTTAAGTGGGACGACGACGACTGGGACAGATTTTCTAACGAAGGACTTTGGAGCTTATCTTTTGACCGATGTTCAATTTGTTCAGGTTTGATCAAATTAATTATTGAGGCACTGTTTGATAGCTCCAGTTTAAGTGGCTTTTTTTGACTTTGATACTTTTGATAGACAGCAACGTCAACATCTACACTTATAGGTTTTTGGCTAATTTGCGTCATTGTATTCTTTTCTACCTTAGGTTCCTTGGGTGCATCAGCTCCAATGCTTACATCACTTAACAATTCACACAGCATTGAATGTGTTAAAACTTTGGATTCTTGTTTTTTCCTGCACCACTTAAATAGGGACTTGATCGGATAGCACCATGCGACCGGTCGTGATCTAACATCAACATATTTGGAAGCTGCATTACCTTCACTGCGTTTGCCTTCTACATAGATCAGAATCAACACGTGAATTACCGCGGATAGCAAAAGCATTGTCGTTACGTGTCCCAATGTAATATAAGATCCGGCAAAGTGCGGAAAGTTAAAGTTATAGCTATGAAGCCCCTCTGCAGTACGCTCCAAATCGAGAATTATGTTCAATCCGATGGCCAATCCTGTATTAAGGATGAGGCAGAAGACCAGTAGGGGCAACAACGACAATCTATAGTAGAAGACCAATATTACTGGAAAAGGCAGATATGTCAGCATATGAATCAGGATCGAACTTATAGCACTCCAACTTTGTTGGACTATAATAGAGCATACCATTAAGGTGAAGGTAATATTAGCCACAATATAGGCCAGCATGAACCTAAAAATGATTACGGGGTCGCTGTATTCATAAATATTTTGCTCCCAGCCACATGATGACAATATAAACAGTGACAAAAATGTGATAAGCAGCTGCAACAGGAAAAGTACCACGAACCAAGCACACCAGTTGAGCCACTTAACTTTCAAAGACTTCATAATGCCCAGCTCCGTTTTATTCGTGATCGATGAGGCCATACTATAGCTGGAGAAGGAATATGAGAACATTACTCCGACTGGGAGTAACAATTTAATAACCACAAATAGACGATCGTAAATGTAACGATGCCTTGGAAATTGCGACATATTAATTAGGGAATGTGCATCTACTCCGCTAAACAAATTTATGTAGGACATAGAAATGGCATGTTGCAGAGCAATAAAACCCTCCTGTATATATCCCGGCGGAACGTTGCCGTAGTTTGAATCTTTAGTTGTTCTATTGTCAGGTTTGCCTGTCACCAATTCAATAAGATCCGGATAAAGTTCATCAGTGGGCCAGAATTTTTCATCTTTTGGGTGCACGCTTCGTAAAGTTGGGGGGAAACGCAATTCATATTCAAGATTTAGTGGAAGTGTTGTTAAATTAGGATTGCCTACAATAAAATGAACCCCTGCCATAAAATGTTTCTCTCGTACCATTTTTTCAAGTTCTTGAACACTTTCGACTCCTAAGCATGGATCCATTTTTAAAAGATCAGTCGCAAAATCAATGACATCATGCAAAGGCTTGGCATTTGGTGTAAAAGCTATTCGTTCAACAAAATTAAGCCCGGTCGTGTTTCGTATGCGTTCGAGGTCTAAGCGCATCCTATCCAGATTATCAATGGGAAATACATCAAATACTTGCTTTGGCACTACCCTTGATTGACCCAGATTGCGAATCAATGTTAAAATGGGTAGAAAGAAAATGGACACCAGAATGATACGCAATATGCGACATTTGTTGTCCATTTGTATGCGCAGCTTCTTCTGCAGGATTTGAGCAAAATTTCGCGTCTTATTCTTAGCCCGATTGGATCTTTGCAATTCTTTTTCCGCATCCCATTCTTGGAACAGCATTCTGTAAAATATCCTAGCATTCAAAGCACTAATAAATGTTCTTCAAATAAATTCACTCAATTGATATAATACAGTATTTGATAGTTTTGGCGTCGGACACTAATAATAATAATTTTATAATCTGTCTGATACTACGTACACTACGTTTAAAGTAAAATTAGTTTTATTTTGAAGGTTTATTAACAATTTATTAACAATATAGTTATATAGTAACTTAGTAATCCACTAAAAATTATTATTGACTCCGCTCATTAGCCCTAGTATCATTCTACTTGAAGGGAACCAAATGAACTACACAGAAACTCCGGCGAACAATATTAAAAAGCAAGTGTGGAATTAGTTCGGAAAATGTTACGTAATATGCTCAGAACTTAGCACGCGGATGAATTATTTCCTTGCACATGCTGACATTCCTGCACCAACAATCCTGGATGGATTTTATTGTTTTACTCTTGTCGCATGAGGCACAAACACTGTAAGCATGTGCGACATTTTTACCTGCAGCTGCAACTGAAATTGCTCTACGATGATAAATGGCAGGCTATGCAATTAAGAATGCGACCAAGCCATATCTCCAGTCGCTGTTCGAACCCCCCGCCCGCCCGTTCCTGCTTTTCCTTTTGCCAGCATTTGGCTAAAAGCATGTAATAAACAATGGCAAACGGCGTTTGAGTTGACAGCGGTAAACTGAAACGGTAATGGCATGTAAACATCGTTTGTATGTGTGGTTTTTGCTCTTGTTGCGATGAATTTCAAAATGGAATAATTAGAGAGAGTTTATTGGCTTAATCCTGCAATTGGTTCTCAGTCTACTTTATATCCACAAACAACCAAAAATCCAATTCTGGCTAGTGCAAGATTGTGTCGAAAATGCCCATCAATCAATAAAAAAACTTTAAAAGCACATTACGTTTATGTCAGGGGATCAACTCATTCTTCTCATTTTAGTTGATTCACACACGAGTCAGTCAGTCACCTGGGCAGTGAGGAAGAAACTACAATAAATGATATGTGTGTATCTTCTATTTAAAATGTCAATCAAAAAAATTGTCTTCACCGTTAAGGAATGTATGTACCTAAATTTATTTTTTTATGTCATAAAAGTCTTATAAATCAAAGACATTGTCTAGCAAGTTTGAAATGGGGTCATATTCTTTTGATCCTTTAGCAAGCGTGAAAGAACGACAACGTTACTCGTTGAGTTCAAATTAATTTTTTTTGGTGTTTCATACCAATTTAAAATGTGCCAAATTGCGATTAAATTAAGACAATACTGGTCAGAAATTGCCTAGAATGCAAACTGAGAAAGTCATGTGGAAAACCCAAAAATTATTTTAAAGATTTTGTTAAAAATCATAAAGACGGTTTCAAACGATTGGAGAGTGTACTTTTCATTTCAAGGAGTGAATATTGGTATAACTGTCTTGTGACTCCAGTTCAATAAATTATCTAGATGTATTAAAAACCAGAGGGCCTTGGCTATATGCACTTGTTAAGTGCTTCCTTCTGTGAATGGCACACATCAAACCAATAATAGTGATAGTGAATTGTAATCATGTTCTCCTGGGCGATGAATTCTCAGTGTTTCTGTCAAAGTGATTGAAAAAAGGCTCTATATGTACATCTAAGTGTGGGCGGGCATATGGCAAAATCAGGCAAAGATTGTACTTATGTTTTTGTCCGCTTATTTACGACTTAAAATCTGAATAATTTACGATGGCAACGATGTGACCAAGTAATACTGAAATGAGAATCTTTACAACCCACACACACACACACACACACACACACACACACACACACACACATAACAGCAAAAGGGAGGATGAGACTGAGGCTATACTTATGTGAGAAACGAAAACTACGAGTAGAGGCTCCAATTCCAAGTAACCCAGTGCTAAAATAAAGCCAACAAAACAGGACATGGTACATTGAATTTGGTTGAAAGCGAGTTGGTTACGATGCTGTCTGTCTGTCTGCCGGCTCTGGCTCCAGTTACGGCTCGGCAATTGTGTGTAGTTTCGAGTACCATCCAAGTATGGGGTGAGATGTTTAGTGGGTCGGTTATGTTATGGTCTGGTTTGGTGCGGTCTGGCAGGGTCTGCGCTTTTGCATAGCTCGCGCTTGGATGAAGCGTAAAAATGGCCAAGAGCTGAAACAGAAAATAACAACAATTGCAATGAACAGATTGCCATGCGACCATCGGAAATGGCAACAGCAGCAGCAGCAAGAACTACTACGACAAACGGAAACACAAAATGCCGGCCGCCATAAAACGGAAGTTAAATTATTGCAATTGTGTTGGCAGATCCTTTTCATAAAAGTGAATTGTGTTGTGTTTCCCTACCTCTCTGTCTTCTCCACCTTAGACAGAGGGCTACTCCAATTTGTAGATTGAAATCAATTTAAAAGTATAGATTCATGTAGGAATTGAAGTGGTTTAATAACTAATTCAATCTACATATATATATTAATTTGGCTGGAGTCTCAGTGTTTTGTTATCATACAAATTTGTTTAGATATGGCAATCATACATATTGTGGTATTATATTGATAAGCATTTTGCTACTCAATTAAGGTATGTCTTATCTGCTTATATGGCTTTCACATTCAGAGGTAAAACAAAGTAGCAGGTTTCATTTCATTAAAAAAATATTTATTAAATAAATCTATATGTATTCAGTTTTGATGATATGATTATGATGAAATTTATTTCAGACGCGCTTCGAATGCTTCTCTGGCCTGATTTCTTATTACTTTACCATTGGTATTCATGGGGAATTCGGTGAAAAATTGTACTCCAGCATTTAGATGCTTATAATCGACCACAACACGTTGGGCCACATGATCGATAATCTTTTGCTCGCTAATTGTGATGCCTTCTTTAGTGATCACTAAAGCGCCAGCAGCATCACCTCTCTCATCACGTACTCCCACGACACAAACCTGCTGCACTTCAGGCAATTCGGCAATGATTTGCTCCAGCTCATTGGGCCAATAATGCTTGGATTTGTATTTTAGTAGATCCTTCTTACGATCAACAAGATACAAATTATTGGCATCATCGAAATAGCCTAAATCACCTAAATTAATCCAACCATTTTGTAAGGTTGAAGCTGTATCCTTTGGATTATCCACATAGCCTTCCCATTTTACACCAATATCAATGAGAATTTCACCGACCTCATTGTGTGGCAAATGCTGGCCCTGATCATCTAGGATTTTTACTTTAATTCCGGGTGCAAGCTTACCAACCGAATTCTCCAACTTGTGATCAATATTAACGGTGACTACACCCGTCTCTGTTGTGCCATAGGAGAACATTATTGCGCAGCTGGGTAGAATTTTTTGGGCCTTCTGCAGCAATGCCAAAGATATCCAACCGCCAATTATAAAAACAATTCTCAATGTTTGCACGTTTTCCGTAGTGGCCTGGGGACTGGTAAATAGTTCATAGGCTTGCCAAGGAGCCATCACAATGGTGGTTATCTTGTATTTTTTTATTAATTCAATCGAATGGGCAGCATTGAAGGTTTCATCGGAAACAATGCGTGTCATTCCATTAAAAAGGCTCATTATGACAGTGCCAAATCCCGTCATCCAATCCAGGGTAGCGCTGGTATACAATACATCGGTGCTAATGCTTAGACTACAAGAAGAATCAGATACATATAGAGTATAGATCAAAGTGTAATCACTCAATTCTTTTACCATGCAGTGCCGGCAACATGACTATTGGATAACGTCACGGCTTTAGGTAAACCAGAAGTCCCGGAAGAACAAAGTATAGCCGCTGTCTGATCAGGACCCACAGCCAGTTTTCGTGGTCTAAGATTAGAGATCCAAGAGTAACATAGGCAAAAGTTCAGTGTCATTAGATTGCACTCACTGATAAATTCTTTCGGCAGGATTTGCCTTTAGCAGATCATCAATACCAAGCACACCATCCACATGTCCCGTAAGAGTCACAATTTTTGGGGACCACTCTTTGGTTATCTCTTTAATGCGCTCGTAGTCATTGCCATCGCAAAACATAATCTTTGGTGTGGTCGTTTTATAGAGTCCGTGAATGACTTTCGGATCTCTTGTATAGTTGACAGCATGGAATGGCGTTGTATTGAAGAAGCAAGCAGCAGCCAAAGGAACCAAATATGTGCTTGTATTGGCAATAATGCCTACAACATCCTCGTGGGTTAATCCTTCGCTCTTCAGAAAGAGTGCAATTCGGGTGGCCCAAGTAAGAAAATCGGCATTGGTTGCCACCGTTCCATCCATATGAGTAATCTACTTTTGTTTAGGATATAATGCTCATCAAATATCTGGATTCCAACACATTTAGCAGACCACTTGGTCAATTTTCTCACCTGAATTACATTGTCCGGCCAATTTTTTAAGTTATTAAATATTATTTGTCCCACTGAACAATTGTCATTGTAAAGTTTAACTCGTTCTTCACCAGTCCAAATTTTAGTCTCCTCGTTATAGAATGTGGGAAATAGAACCTTAGCTGCCATTTTGACCGAATCGAGCTAAACTAGTTGAGTTACTGAGTACTCATTGTTCTTGGCAACACTTCTTATATATGGGTCAAAATTGCTGAATACATACATACACTTACAATATGACCAATATTACGTCAAGTCCAAAGTTTTCAAATATATAAACAACTGCGTATCATCAAATAGATTAGAGGTATAAGTATAAGTATTTCCTCAAAATGCCATGAAATAAAAATCTGCTGATGCCAAAAAAGTTTATCCAATATATACATACAAACAAACATCAGTATATAGATTAGAAGGCATGTGTGTATCTATGTTAATAGAAAAGTATTTCACTCAAAACAATATATAATCAGCTGATGCCAGAGAATTTGCACCCAAATATTATTCTTACCATTGGCAATTGTGTTTCTTATCACCTGTTGCCAAACCAGTTTTAATTTCCGTTCTCAGATGACCATTTATTTGTATAATATATAACAATGCGAGGGTGGTCACTTTGAATTGCTAATCTAATTTCTTCACATTTAGTAAGATTTAATTGATTTTCCGAATAATTATCAATACTATATATTATAGCCAAAACTCTTAAATTGAGATAATTGGATTGGATATTTGATTCATTTCTTTTTAAGTAGTATTAAGACGGCAGTGTATATTTATTTTGGAAGTAATTATTCAGATAATGGATATCCCCTCGTTTTTAAAGATTTATGGAAAACAATTTACTTCAAAGTAGTTAATTATTTTATCTGCACAATTTAGTTATTTTCGTATTAACATTGCAAATATTTCATTTCTATTTTGCAAGAACCCAACAACTCTTTTTTTTTAAATACCTTTTCTAAAATTTTATACGTGACCTTTCAATTCGACTTTTACACTTGAAAAAGTTTGAGGTTCAAAGTTTGTTAAAATAAAATGTTTTCTCTCTATTAAATCAAAAATTCGGTTGCCAATGAGTTTGTAAAACAATTTGAAGTGGAATCACTATTTCCAATAGCAATCATATATAGTTATTTTGGTTAATCCGGCCCTGTAAATCAACTACTTTAAAGTATTAGCTTTTGTAATAGCTTTGTTCGTACGGAAAAAAAGCTTATCTAATTTTATTTGCAGTCTCTTCTGACGTCAAGCAGTCGTTTAATTTTTGTACCAGTAAAAAGTGACCGCCCTTCGCTCTTTTTGTCACTACCTTAATATCTTATATATCTTTGAATTTTCATTTGGGGGTGCACTTGATGAAAGTCTAATGACTATCGGTGTAATCGTATTACCTACATATAATAGTTTTTAAGTTGTAATAGGATGCATGTCGAAAGACTGAAACAGATTTAGTCGTCTGTTGCAATATAATTTTCCGGTAATCGGCTAAGTTTTTCAATGCATTCAATATTGTAAAGCCGTATAAAATAAGTACTGACTCCCCTTTTTGATTACTTCATTATAGAAGCATCTAAAAACGAACGTTCCTAAAATGCAAGTGCAATGTGGGTATAGCAGTTGAAGTTGAAGTTGCTTTTAAATGAAGCGAAACTGGAGCATTTTGTTTTTAGCACGAATTTCATGGTTATAATTGTAATAGTTTTTCAAGCCACGCCCCATTTGGCTATTTGCATGCTGTTTGTGTGTGTGTGTGTGTGTATGAAAAGGGGTGTAGGGGTGTTTGGTCGTTTGTGTGTGTTTCGGAATAATTTATGCACGCCTCGCCTCTTTGCTTCCTCTGGGCGAAGCGAGGCAATTGCCAAGTGCTTAGAGAGAAAGCAGGCAGCGTGTGATGCAGGTTTTGTGACTTGGTAACGCAGTTCAACTGCATGCATACATTTACATCAAATTACAAATACTTTAAAGTGCTTTGTTGCAAAAATGAACAAGCGAAAGAACCGAAGAATGTGAACAAAAAAACAGGAATTTTTCAAGAATTACCATTGAAATAAACAGAAAAGAGCATCTTTGTAAAGCTTTCGAAAGCAACTTTGAACTTTAAGTTGAATTTTGTTGACTACCCCCCAATATCCAACGAATGATGACGTTGTGTCATACATACCATACATAGTTGCGAATTGATTTAGATGTGATTGGTGGTTTTACGGTTACGGACACGGTTAAGTGGTCGCCTGGTAACGCGCTAGTGGAATGCTGCTCAGTCATGCGAACCAGAGGTCGACAGTTAATAAAGCAGATTATGTGTATAATGACAACGCACAACCCAAAAACCTCCATCATGTGTGCGTGTATGTGTGGGAAGTGCACAATTTGGAGGAAATTATCAATAAGGTAACGCCGATTCACTTCCCCTTCGTTGGTCTTGGTCGTAGCCATATCAAAGTCAAATTAATTAACTCCCATCATGTAGTTCAGTGGGCAGGGCTAGTTACACTATCTCTAAAGCTAATCAATTTATTTTAAACTGTTTTGCTTAAATTTAATTAAAAACTAAGCAAAGAATTGTTGTAAAATTGCTTACCAATTTCAACAAATCTTAAAGAAGTTTTTATAGTTTATATAACTAACTATATTCACATATTGGTAATCTGCTCTAGGAAATTCGATGCATTGAGGGGCTTTTAAAGTTTGAAAGTATCGAAATTTACGACTTTAAGGCATTTTCCATTTACATATTTCAAAATTTATACGCTTTTCGCAACGCAGCACTACATAAATATTAATATCTAATTGGCCGATTGACTTAAGATTGGGAAAACTCAAAAGGGTAATTGTAGTCGAGAAATTTTAAATATTTAAAAATCTCAGAGGAAACAGCAAATGCCTCTCCAAAATTCGATTTATGTTGAATACTACAGATTTTAATTTAAAATTTAGATTTTATCTAGTTTTAAAATATTTTTTAAGTGAAAATATTGTTACGTTATTTTTAAAATTTGAAAATATAGACTAGAATGTAAATGAAAATATATCAAAACAAAAATTTTGTGTCTTCAATTCGTTGCATGTATTTTACCCCCTTACACCGCCCATGACTGATTCAACTATTAAAGTGTCTCTCCCCCTGTGTCTATCTCTTTCCCAACCGATAAGAAATATGCATAAAAAAGAAATTAAAATTTTTGTGTCCAAGTGATTTGATTACTTAGTGGCAAAATATTCACCTTAAATTCAAAATGCACCGTGGGGACTAAACATGTACATATGTAGTAAGTACTACTGTTTGTTCGACTCTCTCGACGTAGTCGTCCCTGACCTTAGACAAAATACACGAAAATAAAAACCTCTCCACAGTCAAATTTGCCTGCCTGTGTTGGTTAGGTGGCGTTATCAGTGGAGCAGCAGGTTTTTCGTGCTTATCACACTTGTTGGAGGTCCGCCACGTGCTTGACGAAAGTTGGCCTCGAAACTGTCATAAATCTTTCATACACTCGATTGCGCAGGCGTCGGAAACGTTCCACTGCCTCAGCGTTCCGCAAACATCGCCCCATTCATAAAGATTTGGGTGTTTGGCGATGTTTTTATTTTTGTAGGCGGCAGAAACGACGATGGCAGCATCAGGATGCTGCAACCAGGACCAAAAGCAAAGCATGTAGTCTGTGATCTGAGCGACTTGGGTACGGTTTAAAACAGTTAACTTCGATTCCTGCGACGGAGCGGTTGTAATTTCAAACGGGCGAAAAATTCGTGAAGCGACCCCAAAGATCTAATTCAATTTTGAAAGTGTGTGTGGTTTTTACTGTGTGTGCGTGTGAGAGATATATGTATGTAGAGAGTGACATTTGAGAAATATGATTCAATTACTACTAGCTAATATACTTATGTCGTGACGGTCTTTTGCTTAAGTATTAATAAGCCGTACAGCATCACCCATACGCGCAGTAAGCCCATAAACACACATGCTACATATTAGCCAATTCTTGAGATAAGTAAATAAAGAAAAAGTAAAATTTTTGCCCGTTTAGAAAAAGTTTTACTCAAGTGTTGTTAAGTGTCGCTAAAGTTTGTTGTGAAAGTTAAGTGCGCCCAAGTGAAGTCTACAAAACTCTAGAAACTCGGCCGATATTCGACTCGGTTTTGGCCTTTGCCTACCCAGACACACACCCATACTACGCCTTGGTATTTTGAGTTGAAACTTTTTGGCCATCAACGTCTTTCCTGGACTTTTTCTGGGCTTCTTGCAATTCTGTCAAAATGTTGTACTCTGAACTTTGCCTGCAGGGCAACCGGCAACAACTACAATAATTGAAGTTTTGACAACAAAATTTAGTTAAACAACGCAACGGCTGGTATTCTTCTTTTTTTTGGTCTCCTGCTAGTTTGGCGGAAAAAATAAATTTTTGCCACAGAGTTGGTTGTTTGGTTAACTGAAAGCGGTACCTCACATATTCATCAGAAAAGAAGTAAGAGGACGACGGTGAGGTGGATATCAGTACGTGTACAAAGTGAACGTGTGATGTGAATGGTAAGTGAGACCCTTTAACAGCAGGTGAAGTTCAATCTCTTCTCTCTATATACATATATATTTTTTTGGTGAAATCTGGTACAACAAAGAGATAGAAGTCGTATAGCAATTTTTGCTTGTTTGCTTTTTGCCAGTTTTGTATGCAGAACGATTTTTGTCCAATTCAATGTATTGAAATTGCAGATGGCTGCTCTGATTACAATTGGTTTTACATTTTTTTAACATTGCTGACTGAAAAATAAAGTATTTACTTATGGAATATCATTAACCAAAAACACGAAAGAGATAGAGAGAGAAGCGCTACAATTAATGATATGCAATAGTATTTTTTTTTTTTGTCTTTGAAAGGGAGTTACTAAGAATAATTATAAATGTTGTAATTCAATTGAAAAATTTGGAAGAACTAGCGATGATTTTGTTCTCTTAGTAATGTGTTATTTCTTAATATTTCAATATGAAGATGAAATATGTTCACCTAATTAATTAGATTTTACTGGGACTAATAAGTTGATTCCTCTGGCATTTGTTCAAAAGGTAAATACTTATAACTTATAGTGCTATTCACTCAACATGTAGTATTTTGTATTAAATACTACGGATGGCATCTTATTAAAGTCACTCAAAAACAAAACTTCCCATTTTATGCATACAATTTATCAACACTACTACTAGCAATAAATTTTAAATATTTTCCAGTCAACTATAGAGCTAAATTTTATTTTTAATTTTGAAGGCTATTATCGATTTTTGACAAACATCAATAATGGAAAATTGTTTCGTATCAAAAGAAAGTCGAAGAACTCTTTAGCTATGCTTGTATTGAAATTTTATCTTATAATTAAAAACAAAGTTCTAAAAATGATGTATTTTCAATTTTAGATGCTATGTCGATAAATTTTGACAAATGAACAAACAACCAAAGAATGAGAAAAGCAAATTGAAATCTAATTTCAGTTTTGCATAGGTCAAAGTATAGCAAGAGTTGCTTGTAGAGTTCCCATTTTGATGTAATTGTTAGTTTATGGCCACATGTGCAGTAGGAGTATGCCCTATCTAATGAACATAATGAACGCAATCGAAAGGCAGAACCAAGTCAAAGGCAGAGTAAGAGTCAAAGTCATGCTAACCAGGTTCAGGGTTTTAGCACATAAATATGCTGTCCAATTGGGACTAACTTGGACTGTCCAGCCACACCCCAACAACAAAGTCAGCAGCAGCAGAGCGAAGAATGAGAGATGATGTAGGGCGGTAGGAGGGGTCTAAGGGCATGCGTGTCGCATCTATAATTAAGTGAATATAAAGCATGCTCTCTGCCATGAATGTGGACCATAAGGAGGTATTTTATGCAGGCACTTGCTGAAATATGCAGACACCCAAACGAAGGCAGCCAAACATTTAGCATTTGGCATTGCCAACCTATGGCCATTAGCATTGCTGGTATCATTGTCGTCGCCATCTGGGCCTGGCATCGCACAAGACACATTTTCCGGCCAACAAAATAGAATTTATCCTGAATTTGATATGCAGATGATGTACCGAGGACAACTTTTCAAATGCCCAAGTGATGAAATGAATAAAATTCAATTTCAAAAAACATATACACACATATCATACAATCATAAAGTGGCCTAATTGGTATACAAAGTTCAATATATAATTTTATTTTCCAATTAAAATTCAAATGGGTACAAAATATCCACACAAAAGAGAGTAAAAAATCCAAATGAAAAGACACCTTTATGGCAATTAATTAACAACGTAAAATTTCAATGGCATAAAAAAAAAGTAAAGAAAAGAAATGGGTTGGCCATCTGAAAAGAATGTCCTGAATATTGGAACATTGAACATTTTTGTTATATACTTTTGTTTGAGTGCATGCGTGTGTGAGTGTGTGTGTACGTACATCAAAGACAGCTCGCACAAAACACACCTAAAAGTAGACTACACAAATGAATGTATGTACCACAGGTAGTCTAGGCAACTTAATACCCCCTTTCCAAGTGATAACAGCATAAAACAGCAGCAGCAACAATGTAAACGGTACAAAGTCAATTAAATTAGCCTCAAAATACCTTAAATGTTTGTCCTATAACTGTGCTTGACTTTACCCAACATCTCTCAATACCATGCTCACGGACTAGTCAGTACACATATGTACAGGTATATTAACAAACTTTACATAGAAATCATACGCAGACTTGGTCATCATAATATTTACAATGCAAATTACTCTTTTGTTTGCTTTACAATTTCAATGCATTTTGGGTCTCGTGTGTGGCTGTGTGTAAATTTGATTTGATGCTTTTTGTAAATTGAACTTATTTCCCATGGTCTGCAATATAATTACAATACATTTCATTTTAATATTTTAATGTTTATTCGATACTTTTAATGAATCTGGCACCGTGAATGCTGTGTTTATGGGGAAAAGTGAAGGAAGATATCTCAAAATTAAGTAACATATGTAGGATTTTCCACTCCAACAATTTTGTCTGTGTAAGATATCTGATTTTTCAAATAAATAAGTGAAATATAAGTGAAATTTAAGTTTTCTCTATACTCTCCTTTAAAAGCTGCTGTAACATATTTTTCGTCTTGGCTATTATCTTAAAATTTCGTATTTCAAGTTGAATTAAAGATAGAACTTAGCAAAAAGATTCCTGTTATATGTAAGTTTAGGACAGATAAAAAACTACGAAAGCTCCAATCTCTATATTCCACTGCCATGTAGACCATGACCATTAATTTTTGAATAAGTTTTTAGCATTTTTCATATAATTGAAATTGATAAATTTTAATGAACTTCAAATAGGCTTACAGTCCAATTGTTACCCGTCTAATGGGCTTAATATTATACAAATTAACAGTCATTGTGGCGTTTAGAATCTAAAACTTAGTATTGATAATAATGGATTAGTTTTTAATTTACCATCAATATGTGTATCACACACAATTATTGAAACAAAACAAATTAATAAATATAATTTACTAAAAACTGACTTTCGCCAGACTTGTGCCATTAAATACATATATTTGTGGACATTAATTTTTATACCCTTGAAAAAGGGTATATTAGTTTTGGTCAGAAGTGTGCAACGCATTTCTATGCGTTTTCTCAATAACAATTTTCTAAGGTATTGTCGTGAAATTTAATATTGGTGAGTTTCTTACACCTTTAACCGACTGTGCCAAATTTGATCAAGATCGGGTGCCTATATCATATAGCTCTCATAGGAACGATAATTCGAAAACAGAGACTTTGTCAATAACTTCGTTACTTTTTACGCAATTTTCATGAAAATGTATAAACATTTGCCAGTTTTATACATTTGTTAATGACTGTGGTAAATTGGATCAAGATCAGGTGAATATATCATATAGCTCCCATAGGAACAATCGGTGGTAAACAGTTATTTCGAATAATAATTTCGTTATTTTTTATGGTAAGATTGTAGGACATTCTTTCGCAAACATTAGGCTTTTTAGATAAAGCGTTTTCCACTTTGACGTCTAAGGAATGATTAACGCAATAAACTTGCAAGGGTATACAAACTTCGGCGCGATCGACGTTCGCATCGGTCGTCTGGTTTCTATATAACTCAGCATCAAATATTTTAAGTAATTTAAGCTTACATTTACGTCTAAATTAATTCTTCATTCTAGCATAAATCATCTGAAGTTTTGTTTTGTGTCAAGAGTTTTCGGGCCAATTGAAGTTTGAAGTGCTGGGCAGAGAATCAGAATTTTTGCTAAATACATAAACAAAATACTAAATCTTATTCAAGTAGAGGCATAGACACTTTGATAAATACTCAAAAATATATGTATATAGTAGCCCAACAAATGGGCAAATGGCATAAAACGCTTATGTAGAGAAATAAATCTGCGATAAATTCACAAAAATTGCCAAGAGACATTCGCCGGCATTTACAAGACACACCAAAACAGAAACAAAAAATGAAAGGGAGAGAACTGAATAGAAAAAATAGCAAAAGCGAAAATGAAAATCCAAAATAAGAAGCAAAAACGTATAGAAAGAAGCATAAAAGTTATGGATAGCAATATTTTGTGTCTGGTTTTTGTGGCTTGGTTGGCTGGTTGGTTGGTTGTTGGCCTAGACATGAGGCACGAGCTTAAATAAATAAAATAAATCAAAAATGTAAATCAACACTCAAAATGAAGATGCCATACATAAAACTTGCCGTCCTATGTGCGTATATATATATATATATATACATATAAGTGAATGTGCATATATGTGTAGCTAGGACAATAATTTGCACACATATGGTATATGCGAGGGGTGCTACAATCAATTAGTTTTCTATAAATTTCTAATCTATTCTTTTGATTCGTAAATTTGGACACTTTCCATTGAGCCATTATGTACCCCAAGGGTCTGTTAGTCAGAGTCAAATATGTGGGTTACGATTGCATTTTTGGATATTTTTTAAATACTTTTTACTCAGCCCTCGTT
This sequence comes from Drosophila willistoni, assembly GCF_018902025.1. Taxonomy (NCBI): domain Eukaryota; kingdom Metazoa; phylum Arthropoda; class Insecta; order Diptera; family Drosophilidae; genus Drosophila; species Drosophila willistoni. Next base: position 493,508 of record NW_025814048.1, read on the forward strand.
TTGTGAAATATGTGTATACAGACAGACACAGCCAAGGATATGACAAAGACCCTCTCATTAAATTTGTCTCGATTTGTTTGTTTGTTTTTTTTTTCTCCTCTCTCCCACAGTTTCTTTTTGTGTGTGTGTGCAATCGTTCGTTGACTTTGTTATTTCTTGTGGTTAGTTATTTAGCCTGGACTCTGTAATATGAAATCATGACAAAGCATTCATATATTGTATATATATGTGCGTATATTTCTCCCAGTATTTGGATTTCCAAGTGTCGGAGAAAATATTAAATTATCTTTGGCCATACAAAAGGTTATAACGAAGCATTTATTTTCAGTTATCTTTTTTTTCTTGTTTTTTTTTATTACAATAATATTTCATCAATACAAATTGCATGAGATTCTGGAAAGTAAAATCAAATAAACAACAAACGTGGAGGAAAAAATATTATATAAAAAACTACACCAAGGCTTTGGGGACAAAGTATAAATAAAATTTATTGGATTTGATTTACTTTCATTCGTTTCTTTTTTGTGTAAAAGTCTATGGCTGAAGGCCATGTGTTTGCATTTGATTGAAACAAAGTTGTTGAATGAGCGATGACAGATTTTTATGTTCATGTCAAACAGATGTTCAGTAGTAGATGAATGAACTTTGACCTCACTATAACAAACAAAACCAAAAAAAAGTCCTCCCTGAATTGCGACAACAAAGTAAACATGAAAACTTTCACGCAATTAAAACTGATAAAAAAAAAAACAAAGCAAGTAAAACAAATGGTATAGAGGATTCAAATACGAATTATCTATGCCCTTACTTGTTTACTGATAACTCCTTTTGTCAACTTCTCATTAAAATTCCTATACCCCTTTGTTAAAGGATATTAAAAACAACTGGGGCTTAACAAAGGTATGGGTCATCAGGAGTGGGTGAAAGGGGATTCTTCAGATATGACAAAATCGCTTTCAGGCATTTCAATTAGTAAGCAACTTCATTTCCTTTAGACCACCACCCGCCCCAAACGAGAGCCCAGTAAAGGGTCTTTGACTGTGATGTTGTTAAAGAAGTAATACACAAAAATTTAACAGAAACTGTAGATAATTTTGTTCATTTTACATTGCGCTGCCTGGCGTTGGCCCACAGCTATGGCATATCCGTCCCACGGACACCTCTTCATTGCATTTGACTACTAACTGAAACGTGACGGACAAGCCTGTCTGTCTATCCCTTGTTCCCTTTTGGTAAGTGGACAGTCGTTGGCCTGCATCCTCTGCCCATACTCTTCGTTTTCTGTTTATTATAATTCCGACTTCCATATCTTCTTCATTTTTATCAGCGTCTTCATGGCATCTTGCATTTTTGAAATGAAATGAAAAGAGGGAGAGCGGTAACAAAAAAAGAAAACGTCTTCTTTTTTGCCATCATCTTTAATTCCATTTCGTTTGCTCATCTTTTTTCGTGCTCTCTGGTTTCTAAAGGTTTTTCTTTTTGCCTTTCTTTTTTTTTTTTTGTATTCTGACAGAAGAGTCGGTTGTCATTCAATTTAACGCCACATTTATTCAGGTTTTCTCACGGCACTTGCTTTTTTTAACATTCATTCTCCTTTTAATTACTTCGTTGTTACGTTTTTATGTAAATTCACTAAATTTTTTCCTGCTACACTCTGCTTATACGCAATGTTGAAAGTTTCGAATCCCTGGAGTAATCGATGACAGTACCAAAAATTGTACTTTGATTATTTTGCAAGTTAGTAAAATCTCTGGCATTTAAAGCAATTAAACCATCCACAAGCTCACACACACACAGAACGACTCTAACATTCATACATCATCATACATCATGATGTGGCAAATATTTTGCCCTTTGCAACCGAATCCCACACCAGAAACGAAAACGAAACTCTTACTGTCACACTTCCCGCCTTTTGTTTTGTCTTATACCTGGAACTATAAAGAATTAGAGGATATGATGGTCGAAAAGTACCAGAAGGCATGGTGGAGCCATTATAGTTAACAATGGACATTAAATTTAATTGAGATCCGAAGTGGTAGAGTTTAGATTACTAAGTACTAAGCTTTTAATCAGGTTTTCCAGGTTAAGCTTAAGTTAAGTGTATATATTTTTTATAATTTCGAAAGTTTCAGACGATTATTATTGATCCTACTAAATGTCACTTATGTCGATCGATGTTAGATTTGTAAATCTGAATTGATCTTAGTACTTGGAACACTTAAAGTAAGGGTTTAAATCATTTCCTAAATTGATAATAATCTAGTTTATGTTTTCCTTTTTTTTTGCTTTTGTAGGAGGATTTGTCCTTCTGGCAAAATATTAAATTTTACAACTTTAGGATGGTAATGTCCGTTACTAATTTTTTATTGTCTAAACTAGTTGTAAATTTCAACAAAAGAGATCAAAGTTTTAGGGTTATGATAGTAAGTTAAGCTATGAGGTACGATTGAAGTCGTTGCCCTGACTTAAACGTACTGGATTTGGATTTTTTCCTACTGAGCGAAACTCTCCCGTGACTTTGTTTTTAGGCAGTTTCCGGGTTTTTGGTCTCTATTGTTTTGATTTCCGCTCAGTTGTGGTACCGAATGCCCGAATGTTCAAGTTGATGATGATAATGATGATACTCACGATGATACCGATGAGGTCCCCTGTGACGCTTCACTTGCAAACAATAATAAGCATCCTCGCCTGCATCTTTGTTTGTTTGTTCTCTTCTTTCTACTCCACTTCACCACTCTCTGCTTCTCTCCTCACCTCTCTCCCAATCACTCTGGCTCTTCGGAGTGTTCAGTGAATCGATGTCAGCATATAGATTTAGTACTCCATTACTGAGTGGACAGCTGGGATGCCGCAGAGCTGTGGCGGTGGCGTTGACTCTCATCATCCTTTCCAATTGCCAATGAGTTTTTGTTTGCCTAGCGCGCTAGTTAAATTGGCCAGAGAAATGTTAAAGTGCTCACAGTGTGGTCACATTCGATTCATTTGGCGTTTTTCTCCACTCCTTCATTGCTGGTCCCCTTTGAGACAATTTTAACATCTGCTGATGCGAGTGCCGAGGCTTAATGTGAATGCGGATGTGGGTATGTGAATGCTGATCCCAGATTTTGCCAAGGACACATACAATTACATTTACAGGGTAGTCTGATTCAAGTTGAAAAAGTACAAGTTTTCCATTTACGCATGAAAAAATCGTAAATGTTTCAGACAAATGAAAATTGTAAGCAAATTTCGAGCAAATGTTAAATACTTATTTGCTCAACCATAAATAAATATTTGGCTATTGTTTCTATCCGAGTGTGTGTATGTGTGAGTGTGCCTGGAAATGTGTGTGGGCCGACAAAATTCATTTTTCTTACCATAATTTATGTTGGCATGACTGAAACTCTATATGCCTCAGACACATTTCAAGGCATTTTTCCGGCTTTGGTTGTTGTTGCTTACTTGTTTTGGTTTTGGTTTAAGGTTTCGCTTTTTTCTTTTATTCTCTGCTTTCATTGCCATTTACATAGAACATGAACATAGTTGTGACTGGGTGTGTTCTGCTTTTATCTTTTTCCCTCTCGTGCACACACAAAAGTGTAAAGATAGAAAGAAAACTTTGAGCAACTTTTTGGCACGCAATTCCCATTATTCTCCACCTTTTTTCCATCCTCTTTAACGAAATATCGCCGATTCCATATTTTTAATCGGAAACAACAGAATCTGTGAGTTTAAAATGAATAGCTGCGTTATTAAACAATTACTACACTGGCTTTCAAATAATGTTACTTTTTCCAGCACTATAAACTTAAATAGCCAATGTAAAGCTTCAATGGCGCCTAAAGAAATAAATGGTTAATAATCTTCGTCTATGTTTGCCAAATAATTGCATTCGCAATTCGATCAAATATTATAAATACCGACAATTAACAAACGGTACTTAGTGCCATTCTTTCCAAAAATGGAGGTTCCATTTATCACATTTTTCGAAGTGGCAAGGGTATGGAATTTTCGGTGCTCCTTTAGTGGATATTCGCCAATTTTTTTTTACCCAAATGTCAAAGGGAAAAGTTGGCAAACCTAGGCACAGTCACCGAGTCACAGGACTCTAAGTGATTTTATTTGTTCTCACAGACGAAGGCTGACCATGCACTTGGCAAGAAACCAGCAAAAACTTTTCTTGAATCACTTGGGACTTGGATTTAGACTACGAATTCTCGCATTGATTGCTTGTAACTCTCCCTGCTGCCCCTTTTATATGCTTACAACGCTTATCATAATTTGTTAGTTCCACACGAAAAGGAATAGGAATATTCATTTACATTTTATAGCTACTTATATTATATATTCCTCATTTAGTCAGTCAAGTCATTTAGACAGCCAGGCAGTCGGCCTGCCTAAGTCGTCTTAACGCAAATTCCCCAGAGATCTTAGTCTGTCAGGGAAAATGGATTTAGCTGTAAAGAGCATATAGTGCCGGAAAAGTGGCTGTGTGTTAGTGTGTGTGTCTGTGCGTGTGTTGTGCAAGTGAAAACACTTGGGACACTTTCTGTTTAGTTTAGTTTTTGTTTTCGTTTTTTTTTAAGTCATCTCATTTTTCAACTGCCTGCCTACGTGTTAGCCCCCTATCTTGGTGGTATTTGCCTTCTGCAAATATTTCCCTGTTAAAATATCGCATTGAAGCGTGCATATTGGTTGCCCTCGGCTCTGTTTGCCAATTTATTGATATACAACATTTTTTCGTGCATAATTTTTTCAGCGTTTTTCATTATTCTTTTCACAACATTTTTTTGTTGTTATTATTATCAAGCAATTTTTACAGAGGCGTTGATTGAAACGCAGAGATTTAATTAGTGGCAAGCGGAAATGATTTATTGATTGGGCTTTGACTAGAAGTTTTATTTATTTATATTCCATTATAATATATATATAATATCAATTGATTGGAAATAGTATGCAAATTTATCTGACTTCCAATTCATTTAAATTTTTATCAGATTTAATGCGAATTCTTTATTCGAAGAGCTTTATACCCTTCTAAAGTTTACAGTGTTTGAGTATAAAGCTCAGCGTTTTGGGACTTTTGTTTTGATTGATTGAAGAAAGACCTAAAAATATCCCGCAAACCGTTATTAGACTACGCGTTTTCGGCATTTAGTTTTCCGAGTAAAATCCCAATCCTTACAACTATGACTTTTCACATAAAGCAAGAAAGGTAAAGTAATGCACAATGGTAAATCACGGGGACAGATGAAATGTGCATACATACCTAAGTGTATTGTACGTAGTTACATATTTCATGTATTATTTTTGCAGTCCTTTCAACAGGCTGTAGACAAAAATTTAAATATAAGTCGCATTTGTCAGCATATCATTCTTAAGGAAATATTTAATTTATATGTGCACTTACATATAATCGGTTATTGAACTAAACACAAAGTTCAATAAACACTTATACGCACAAATACCTAGAATAACGGCTTAGAGTAAAAATATGAATCGGCTACTCAATAGATAATTCGTCTCCGTGTCTGTCTGCTGTTTTTGCCACAAAGAAACATAAATTGTTTACTTATATTGTATTCCAGTAGTGGGCGAGAGACAGTGGCGCCAGAAAAGTGTAGGAGTTCAAATGATAAACTTATTTTGCTTGCTTTACTTCTCTTTCTCCCCGCTCCTTTTATGTTGGTTTTGTAAAACTCCTCTCCCAATGCTACCGAGAGCTACTGCGAGCTATTGCCTTTGGTGTTGCTGTAGTTGTTTACCTCATGGTCAGCACCAAAGAAAGCGCATAAAATTAAATAAAAATCAAATAAGAAATCCTTTTAAGCTTACCAAGCCTCTCAATCCTGCAGCCATCTTGACAGCTCTTGGGGACTTTCTCAGTGCAACGGCAAAAGAATAGCTAATGGCCAGTGCATACCCAAATTTCAATACCCTTACAGCTCGTTATTTGGGGGGATGAGTCCTTTTGAAAAATATGTAAATCAAACTTAAAATAAGTTTATTTTAAGGCTGAGGCAACTTTTATCAGTTTTTTGTGTACAATTTTTAAGTTGTTACCCACAATTATTTTTTATTAAAGAATTACTGTCAACTTATATTTCAAAAATTTTCTGCTATAGACTTCTTATTTAGTTGCTTTTTATATACGTACATATATGAATAAGTTGAAAGTGTTAAGCCGAGAGAGAGAGAGATATAGTGATAATAAATTTGGCAATACTCATTCTTATTTTATAGATCAAGAATAAGTATTGCTCATATGCTTGCAAATAATGTTTTTTCTACTGAGTTTTCAAATAACCGGAAAAAATTGGCATACTTTCCATTTGGCAAGAGTATGAAAAAAGAAACGGGAAAAAATAGAGCCAAAGAAAAACCGCAAATTTGCTCAAGATTTTCCGCACCAACTTCGTTTTGCTGCTACGGTCTCCGCATTCCCCCCTGACAGCCACTGTTGGGATGATGGTGGCTTTGCTTTCTCTCTTCTTAAGCAATGTATGTGTTTTCGTTGTTTATGTTGTTCCAAAGCCTTTGTCTGCTGTGAACCTTCGAATTTTTTTCCTTTTTTGGTTTTTCTTGTTATTTGTGTCTTCTCTTTTCAGATACTGGCAAGCGGCTTATACTTAAAGGATTTGCTGTTTTTTGATGCAACTGAAATCAATTGATGAAATTACTTACTTTTACGTATGTGTTTGTGTGTCTGTGTGGAACGAAATAAAATCAGGCAAGAAATAAACTGAGATCCAAACCAAAAAATAATTTTGTATTCCTTTTGCCTATGAGCAAAGTTTATTCTTGAACCATGTGTGAGGAATAAGACAAGCGCAGTTTTTCTCGAGGTTTTCTTGCACACACTTTTGAGGTTTTTGCAAGTTTTCCACACTTTAACGCTCTCTAAGATTTTTTTTTTTCATTGTTGCCCATAGCCTACCCACAAATTCCATTAGTCTGGAAATTGTTGATAAACTTTATCAGATAAAGTAAGCAATCAATTTTTTTGTCGGTTTGCTTCAATTTGTAGCCCTTTTTATTGCAATTCCGAATCAATTTTTTATGTTAGTTCCAAAAAAATAGTTAAAACACAAACACACATGGAAAATCAAATATAGATTTAAATTTTTCAGCTACTAAATCTATTAAATAACAAAATTTGAAATTTGATTCAAAAGTGGTCTATTGACTTAGCATATGAAGAGGACCAACAAAGCAGGCAAAGCATATCGCAAAAAATACCCAAGCTGAAGGAAGAGAAAATAGAGTTTATTTATTAATTCATATGAAATTTTTTTTAAGCGGAAGAGGTGACAAATATATGAACAGGTTCGGTACAAAATCAACAAAATGGAATCACATCATAACTGACCAAATTTTTAGCTCATTTTATAAATAAATTGACTTCTGGTGCCTGTAAACAAAAAAAAGAAACCTGCCTTTTTTTGCCGTGAAAAAATATTTCTTTCTTTTGTTACGTGATTTTAAGCGATAAAATCAACAACAATTACATAACCAAAGAGTCAAAAGGCGCATAAGGCAAAGGGGTGTGGTCGAACAAAAATCGGGCTGTAGAGTGTCCTTTCGAGAGGTGCCGGCAACTGTCACCACAAATGCCAAAAACAGATACATGTAGAGACGGCCAGGCCAAGCCGCCCGCAGTGTTTCGTCCTGGTCGCGTGATTTTTCCTTTTTCTTCAGCTACGCAATTTTTCGCATTTATCTTCATTTTTTTCCTTTTTTTTTGTCGCCTGTCGTTTTGTTTTGTAGTGATGTTTGTTCGTTGAATTTTTTATGTCAGTCTTATGTCCTTAAGCTGGCCGCGAAAATTCAATGCTGTTTGCCAGCGTTTATCCTTAGTGTGGATTTCAGTGGAAGTGTGTCTCTATGTGTGGGTTGAAGTCTTCCTGTTTCCTTAAGTTAGATCAGATTTTCCGCTTCCTCTAATGCTTAATATCTACAACCGCTGTCTTATCAGAATGTCTGCGACGATGTGGGCATAATACCATCATTTACATACCCAATTTCAAATACTTTATAGGAATGTATGTATGTGTGCGTGTGCGAGGGCTGTATACAAAGTAAGTTTCCAAGCAACTACTTTCATCTGACAACTTTTTAAAGGACTCTCGTTGAAGGACCAAAAGGAAGCTTCTCCAATTTTAGTGCTATTTTTGACACACACAAAAAAAGAGAATGCGTCGAAAAAATAAATCGACTTAAATCGAATTTCTTGAATAACAATAAGATGGATTTTTAAATTATAAATTCATATATAATATAATAAAATGTTAAAAGGGGTTTTCCCATACAAATAACTGTATATGTGTGTGACTTTTCAATTGGGTATTTACGTTTCTTTCAATTGCCATACTTTTCAGTATTTTGGGGTTAAGTGCTTTGTGGTAACATTTTGGCTACTGAAAATTTGCAAATGCCAAGACATGGGAAAAGAACACAAGTTTAAACAGCTGTCAAAGTCAATGGGAAAGTTTTCTGTCTGCGGTTTGTTTGTTTTGTTGTTGCTGTTGTTTCTACTTGTTATCGATAAATAATTCATAACGACATACCAACATACGCCCCCAAACACACACGGTCTTAGTTGATTTCTTTTACTTTGTCTGCATATGTCGCCAGGAAAAAAAGAAACACATTAAATCCCGAAAATCCTGCAGTACAACTACCTACACATGTTTACTTATGTGTATGCGTCAACGTCACATACACACAAACAATCTCTCAAATTAGCTGAGAGCCCCAGCAAATTTGAAATTTCCCCCACTGTAAAAAAAAATTGCGACCGCAAGTAGCATCGGCCACATAAATACAAATATATACGTATAATGCAATATAATAAACGTCAAAAGCAGTAAAAAATGGAACAGTCTGAAAGGAGGACACATTGTGCGACTATGCGTGGGTCTGTGTATGTGTGAGTATACTGAAGGGTTAAGTCTTGCCGCATGCAAAGGGACCACAGACCTAGGGCTCGCCGATGTCGTGCTGATAACCCTTTTTGGCCCAACTTTTTGGCTTATATTTTGTGGTGAAAATCTCAAGTATGCATAAATACTTTTACATACATATGTATGTATTCATATATACATGTATTTTATTATGTATACATTATATATATACTATATACGGAGTTAACCAACTTAAATCCAATTTAGCTAACAAGACATTGTCACTCAAAAGCAAGACGCATGCCACAGACACAAGTTAAAGGCGGAGTAAATGGGGCACAGCAAAACCCTTGGGAAAACTCCTTTCAAAGTCATGAAAATCTGACTTTTTTAAAGAACAAAATCTTTACTTAAATTTTAAATTAAGGACACGCCATTACTTATAATCAAACTATTTGCGATATTAAGGAAAACCTTTTCAAAAATAATTTAAACTTTTGTTAGGTTAGATTCTAATTTTTCAGCACAGCTTAGTCTCGATAAATTCGTAAAGTCTGGATATATCCAGTTCCATATATGTAACTTAAAGCCCATTAAAGATCCCTTAAACTCATGCAAATGCAAATAAAACAATGGATTTTCCATTTTGTACTCCAGTTTGAATAAATAAAAGTATTAATGTTCTTCCATAACTTAATTTTTCCAAACAATCGAAAAAGATCGGCTTAATCATTTATTTAATGCTTTGCTCTGTGCCATAACTGCTGACAATCATTTCATTTCACTCTAGATGACAAGTCAACAGCAGAGAATGTTCAAGTTCATTTGTGTGGCAAATGACACGAATCTGTCAGATAATTGCGGTTTTAGTTTCAGAGTGATAATGTGTCTGTCTGTGTAAACACAACAATGCTAAACTTTTCGACTATAAGCTACAACAGGTTGTGTTCCCGACGACGATGATGATGATGATACGTGGAGACTGATGATGGAGAAAAACACGAAAGAGGAAAGAGAAAGGAGATTGGATATAAAATCTAACCCACTCATTAGTAGACGGATGGCTGGGTTCTCATTGCTGTCGACATTGTCGGATTGTCAAGCCACAAATCTGTACAAAGAAATGGCATAAACTGGCGGCAACACCGCAGCCCGCCAGTCACAATGACAAAATGAACGAATAATGCGGTTATGGAACTTCTACCGCAAATTTTATGCAAAGGCACACACACATGTCGACTGAACTTTGAATGTCATGAAATTTAAGCGTTATTTTAAATTTTTACACTCAATTTTTTTCCAAACATGACTTTTTAATTAAAATAGAGTTAGAGATAAAACTTGAGTTGAAGAAAATGTGAACAGAAACTGAAACTGAAGCAGAGTCAAGCCATGTGGTTGGCGTCTGTCTGGCAGGACTTGGGGGAGGAAAAAAATTTTCAAGTATCATGTGAGTGTGCTAAGTGTGCCATTTTGCGTGGATTGCAAATTAGCGCAAAGATTGCGCACTTTGTCGGCGCAAAAAAGGGGAAAAAAAGGAAGCGAAAGGAACCCAGTCACCAGGCAGACAAAACAACAGCGGCGACGCGTTGAAAGGAAAAAAACACTCCATTCAGGTGCTCCAGGTGTGGCATTAGCAGCTGTTGACACACATCTCTTCCTCTCAAGACACAGACACATACAGAGGCACACGGGTACAGGGTACAACAAGCACACACTGGGGAGAGATCTGTACAACATGTCGTATAAGTATTTTAATTAAGCATCAAGAGGCGCTCGCGTAAGTTTCTTGGGCCAAGTCGCGTTTTAATTAAGACCCACTAAACTTAGACAAAACTGGCTGAATGCAAAATGTTTGGCTCACTGACTGACTGCCTGACTGGGATGGGAGTGGACGGGTTGCTAGGGGCAGGAGCACGACGTAAAGTTTCCATTTAAGCTAAACTCACAGTTCAAAATTTAATTTACTTGTGCAAAAACTTGTGGCGGCAGCTGCCTCGCCAACAAGATGACAGTGCGTGGAGGGTGGCATCGTGAGTTTGGTAAGGGGCTGAATAAAAACACAATGCGACGTCATGTGGATAAATAAGAGGTATAAAACGACCAGGAGGATATGGAATGAAGATGAGAATGTGTATGAGGATGGGTATGAGGATGTGGCTGATGTTTCTGTTTCTCATTCGGCTTGAGAGTTGAAATATCAGATGCAACGCCCCCAGGCGACAGGTGGCGGCGACAAGAGTAGCAACAACAAGAGCAACAATATCAAACTACACGGAAAATAATACACACACATACAAACACTCACGTTTCACGTACGCCGGTTTCCGCCATAAACGTTAAATTGTTTGTATTTAAATGCCAGACCTCACACCCTCCCCTCTACCCATACCGCCCTTAGCAAAACCAATTCGTCGACTTTTGCAGGAATATATGTATGTCTACATATATGTACATATGTACATACATACATGAATATGTAAAAGCATATGTTGTACATAAACCATTCATAACGGAAACTCCCCAGATTCACTCAAGTGCTGTAAAATATTCTCTTTTTTTTTGCTTTTATTTATCTGCAGCACATAAAAACATTTTTACTTGAGCTTACCCGATCTGATGCAAAAAACAATAACTCAAAATGACTGGCATCTTCTTAAGTATTGAGATTGAAACAAACAGAGTAATTTAACCAGAAGTTAAATATAAAAATATAGTTGTGAAGCTTCACTTTTTGTCAAATTGTAGAAAAACTTTATTTATGACAGAAACTATGATCAGGGCAATAAGTGAAGTTGAGAGAGTGCAGCAAGTACTATGCTTGAGTTCGTTTTTGATTTTGCAGAGATAACGATATGGCTCAGCCAAAGTTTTATTTGTTTTCGACTATGTTCTTCCGCGAGTCCGTCCGATTGGCCGCCTGTCAGGACATAAGGACAAACACCTAGATTTCGGACACTAAAGAGGAATTAATTTGGTTTATAGCCCCGTGTAGTGTGCAGGCAGGTCAAGTCTTTTTGTTAAGACCTCTTCCGCCCCCGTTATTTACATAAATCTAATTTGCTCAGAGACTAACAGAGCAAAAGCCACCTGTGATATGTAGACTTGATTAGTTTAATTTGAATATTTAATGTTATGCCATGCCAAATTTTACTATTTTAATTAGGCGTTTGGTTTTTTTTACTTCTAAGGCTAGTTAAAGTATCAAGCATACAAACGGAAAGATTTTAAGCTAGAATTTTGTTTATAGTTGGCTGTTCCAAGTACATTTCCTCCAAGCGAAAACAAAGTTTCAGTTTAAATCCCAGGTAACAATGTAAAAATGAAAAGTTCATGTTTGGTAGAAACTTTTCATAATTATCCGAGTTTGATTTTCGTTTAATAAACTGCATTGTCGTGAGTTTTTTTTTTTTTTTTATTCTTATATAAAAGCAAATCGAATTCCTCGTTGCTGACTTAAAGTGATAGCTGCAGCAATTACCTTGCCAAGTCCTTTGAGTCGGAGCAGTATCTTCAGTAATCGCCTTTAGCCAAGAAGTAAACGTTTGTATGTGTCCTTTTTACCTTGTGAGCTTTCATTTTCAGTTGGTTATTTACCTTTATCATTCTTTTGCAAACTTCTTCGCATACTTCATTGTATTTGCCCCTGCTGAGTCAAGTCGAAAATCAACTCCAATCAATGCAAGGTTGCTAACGTCTTATACAGCTCTCACCTCCGCCTCCGCCTCCGACTTCATTCTCATTTTCAATTGAATTGTGGGCGATATTCTGGAATCTCAAACTGAAACTTGGATGGCGCCGTTCGGTCTCTCACATACCAAATAAGCGATAGCATTCAAAATGGTGGAAGAGGGGGAGGAATATGACGATGATGCTGATGCGAAGGAGAAGCAACAGCAAAAACCAATAACCCTCAATAGATGAGGTGATACGAACTGCATTTATGGATCAATTCCAACGCAATTGATTTGAACTAAAAGGTATGTTATTCCCAAACAAATACGTACACAATTATCTAGGTCGCTAGGTAGTTGAAGTAAAACCAGAGGGCCGGGGCTAACTTTGACCGCGTCAAAGTTTGTATACCCTTGCAAGTTTTTTGTGTAAAAGGTCTAATATTTGCGAAAAAACGGCTTAGAAAATAACGAAGATATTGATCAAAGTCACTGTTCACCACCGATTGTTTCTATGGAAGCTATATGATATAGTCGCCCGATCTTAATCAAATTTGGCACAGTCATTAACAGATATATTAAACTAACAAATGTTTAATTTGAAAGCAATCGCGTCAAAAGTAACGAAGTTATTGACAAAAGTCACTGTTTTCGAAAGATCGTTCCTATGGGAGCTATATGATATAGTCACCCGATCTTGATCAAATTTGGCATAGTCGTTTATATGTGTAATTAACTCAACAATATTAAATTTCATGATCATAGCTCAGAAAATAACGAAGTTATTAAGAAAAGTCACTGTTCGTGACTTTGCCATTTGTATGGGAGCTATATGATATAGTGATCCGATCCGGCTGAATCCGAGATATACAACGCCTGCAGTATATACAAGCCTACATGCAAAATTTCAACTCTGTAGCTCTTACGGTCTAGGAGGAGTTTGCGTTGATCCAGACGGACGGACAGACGGACAGACGGACGGACGGACGGACGGACGGACGGACGGACATGGCGATTTGAACTCGTCTCGTCGTGCTGATCAAGAATATATATACTTTATATGGTCGGAAATGCTTCCTTCTATGCGTTGCACACTTCTGACCAAAATTAATATACCCTTTTTGCAAGGGTATAAACATCCGGCTTACCTGATTAGAAAAAATAAATTGAAAACACACAAATAAAATGTTCTCAAATTAAAATATTTAGAAACTTTAAACATGTTTATGTTAAATCTATAAATTCTGTGTTCGGATTCAATGTATCTTAAATTCTGCTTAAACGCTTCAAACTTTCAAACACTTTGGCACTATATAAATTATGAACAACGAATATACGCTCTTATTAGAAACAATTATGTCACAATCAGTGAGCTTAAAAAGCCTAAGCTGACCCAATTTTGTGGCTTAAAGATTTTATCCACATTATAACTTTTCGAATATTTTGAAAGGTTTTCTAATTCTACCGACGACAGTCCATGATTATTTACATTATCCTTAACTATTTTAGAAATCAAATTTACAAAACAGTTTCACGATGTCCTGAAAATTACTTACATTTCATATATCACGTTTTCACTGCAACTTTAAGTCCTAGGCGGATCGGTGAAATGGAAAAGAATTCCTTGTTTTCAAAAAAATGTATACTACAAATTTGGAATTCCTTGTACCTTAAAAATAAACACTGTTTGCAGTTTGTATGTATGTTTTAAAAAGTTGTATGTTATCAAAGAAGCTAACATCGGCTATGCCGAAGTTTATATACCCTTGCAGTCCTAGGTAATAATAATTTTACATGTTTGTTTTCTGCAACTCAATTCATCAATATACAAACAAAACAATTTTACTCTCTATTTTACAATTTGTTCTTCTTCTTCCCTCATTCCCAAAGCAAAGCAACGCACGCATACACATACACTTTATGTAGCGTTGCGTCTGTGTGTGTATGCATGTACTCTGTTGATGACGAAAGACGTAGTAGACAGCAAGCAGCGCTGCCGGCAGAGCTGGGAGCAGAACCGATTATTATATTGACTGTAACTTGTGTTATATTTATCCGATCACATTCAAATTTTGGGATCTGGGGTTTTATATCACATATGTAAATTTCAAAGCATACTCCAATTTTTATAAGAATGTTTCTTCTAGTTCTTCTAGAGCTATATGATAAGTGGTCCGATCCTGATGGTTTTCATACTTTATTTTTCCCGGGTAATAAAAAACCCCGAAAACAAATTTCAGCCCGATAGCTCTTAAGACGGCTGAGTAAAACGCATACGCACAGACGGACGGACGGACGGACAGACGGACAGACGGACATGGCTATATCAACTCAGCTTCTCATGCTGATCAAGAATATATATACTTTATGGGGTCGGAAACGTCTCCTTCTGTGCGGTACAAACATCTGACCAATTTTATAATATCCTCTGCAAGGGTATAAAAATCTCTTCCATTTACTTTCAAAAACGTTTTATAAACGAAAACAGGTTGCTAAAACTTATATTCAAGATTAAAGCTTTGTATTTTAATGATAGAACCACATTTAACTGCGACGTGACTAAGAATGCAGTTCTCATAACCAAATCTAACCATATTTCCCTACTCAAACCGTTGAAACGGTGTGGCACCCCTTCTATGTAAATATGTTTCCAATAACCAAGGCCAAGGCCTCACAATTCACTACTCGCAATTCGATTATTCTCAAGAACTGAAATCAAACACTTGAGGCATTCAGACGTGATTTCATTCGCTTCAGAAAGAAGTGTTATAAATTTTTTTCGTGTTGCAAAGATTTGTGTGTCTAGTACGTGTGCCACAAACGAGGAAAATTCTTATAAAAATTATGAACATAAAAAAAAATCAGGCAAGACGGACAGACGGTTTAGACTGAGAATGTCTTCATATATATGCCATAAACACGGTTCATATATTAAATGTATCTCTCTCTTCTAGCCAAGCTGTTGGCAAGGCCATTCTATTGTGAGAATAATAATATCCTGGCTTAGATGGCCGCACATATTCACAAGCCATGGACCACAAAATTGCAATACATTTTGCACATGAGAAAGGCAAGCAAATATCTGTGAATGAAAAAATTGTGTGTTGCTGGCAAATTCTGTGCAAGGTTTAAGGAATTGCAATTGTTGGGTAATTTTGTGGACTTAAGCTCGATATATAAAATCTCAACAGGTGAATGAAATTCTTTTGCTTCACCAAGAGAATTTAGGAAGAGGGTAAAGCATTCACTGTTAACATGCACCATGCACATTTCTACAAACGAGACAACGACAACGTTTAGAATGGAAGAAAGTGTAGAAAGATAGACAGATAGACAGAGAGAGAGAGAGAGAGAGAGAGAGACAAGGAGTAAACTATCTTTCGCTGACAACAAAATTTCTTACTTTTCGTCGACGAGTGGAAATCTGCAAAACCTGGCTCCTTGACATTGCTTTAGTCCTTTCGACCAGAAGTGCCTCATACTCTACATATTGTCACGTTATGTCGCAGCGTTAACGTGGATTTATGCAGATTGCCTCGGCAACAAGTTTTGGCAAGTTTTGCCATCCATGTTGACTGGATTTAATGAGGCATCCAAGTGGATTTTTCTTGGAACAGAAATATTAAATTGTTTGACAATGTCTTTCGCCAAGAAAACGTAACTTTACACACTTTCTGAAGTCACAGTTAATTAAAACTCTTCTCAACTTCTTGAATAATTAGTGTAATGTGGGAAGGAAATGCACTTTGGAGTTGAATACTTTTGCTTATTTTCTCTCTTTGAAACAAATACTAGTATGTAGGACCAACAAAGATAAATCTAAGGTCACAATTTACTTGGGCAAACATAAATGTCTTGGGCTTGGTCTGTAGAATGCTCAAAATATCACCGTTGGGCATGGTCTTGAATGCAATAGAAAAATTGCATGGATCATAAATTAAAATCAAAAGGCAAAAGGCAACCGCAAACCGCAACAGCAATGGCTGGACGACCATTGTAATAAAATGCTACAGTAAAACGAAAAAAGAAAACCAAAAGTTTTCTCTTCTATAAAAAAATGTTTAATAAAAAGGCTATGGGCATCGACAAACGGAATACCTTTTTCAAAAAAAAAAAACAAGAAAGTTAAGTTCAAAAACTGTGTAAAATTTCCACCCAATAGAGAGTTCTCAATGATAAAAGAAAGAACCAACCAAAATAAAAATATAATTTCCAGAATGCTGTATTTTTATCAGTGAATTTATTAGCAGACTTGAATGGGTGATACGACATTATCATATTAATAATTTATAAAAGTTGCATAGAAGTTTAATAATTAATACGTTAAAAAATTAAGCAGAACTATGTATATGAAAAACAGGGTTCGATGTATGACATGATGAATAAAGAGAATGGATGTCATATGAATCCCCCGTAGATAGAAAGAAATTATTTTAGGGCAATAGTTAATAGAAAACGAAGGAGCTAGAGAGAACGGCAAAGATCGCGAAAAAAATAGAGAGAAAAAGCAAGAGAAAGTCTTACAAGCTCACTTTTTTTCCTTTGATTCTAGGGTATAAAGGCAAAAGCATAGGTGAAAAGTCAAGGGGAAATCAAGCAGAGTATACATAAGAAGGAAGCTACCACAAAAGCAACTGTAAAATAGTTTTTCATATCCGCTGGCAACATTCATTGTGCCAACCCCACACACACATACTCTTTTTTTCTCTTTTTTCCACTATAAAGTCCTGCTTGTCGCTGTCTCAGCCTTCCTTTCTTCTACATATGAGTTTGTCACCTGCACTTCACTTGCACTGGCCTTTGTTGTTATTGTCAACCAGATGATTGCACATTCATAACATTTCCTATTGCCATCTCATTCTCTCTTCCTTCTCTTTCTCTCATCTCTCTTCCCTCTTTCAATTTCAGTCTTTGGTCTATAGCCTTTATATACAATATTATATGCACTCTTTGAATACAGACCTCCCATTTGGCTTGCGGAAATTCGCAGCAAAGCAAATCAAAGTTACACACACATACAAGCTACACCTACACACACACACATCACACTCTCACTATACACAGATGAAAGGACAAAGTATCTGTCACTAAATAAACTTTGATTTATTTGTACTAAAAAGCAGAGAAAGAGTTTGAGAGAGCCACACATTTTGGGCTCTTTGCTCTTTGGGCCAAAAGTCGTCCAAGTCAGTGTAAATATTGTGTTGCCGTCTTTTAGGTGCAGAAGCTGCAATTTTGCACTTTTAAGTTTACTTTGGAACTAAACTGTGTGTGTTTCTATCGTTCGCACACTCCACACACACACACATCTAGACATTTTTGGCAAGCCACAACAATTTCCACACACATTTATTTACGCCAGACAATTAGGAAAGCTGAAGTAAATTTCTCTCGTCTTGTCGTACGTGCCAAGGTGGCCAAAATGTCATTATTGCGCACACATAAACAATTATTAAACCAGCAGGTGGAATTGGTGCGAAGCGTATCTCATAGATACACATCAAACTTTAGTTAATGTTTATTACAAATGAGATGGCCACAACGTGCAAATGGCTTAAAGCTTGTATTAAGAAAATCTTTAATACATTTATTCATTCACTTTGTATGGCTTTAATCATTTGTGGAATGCCTCTCCAAGACATGCAATTTTTATGCTGTTAACACATGTACAAAACATAAAGTTTAGTAGTCCCTTTTGAACATGACCTTTCCTTCCCCAACCTTCCCATCTATTGTTTTACCATGATTTGATAAATGGTTGCAGAGCTAACTTTAGTCTAGGTTTGGGTACTTGTGTTTGCATCCTGGCACATGCACACCCGACAACAGGAGCAGAAGCACAATAAGAAGCCAAGGATATGCAGTTGTTTTAAGCTCTAATTTAACAACCGGCACATGCCTGGAGGGGTTGCTTTGTGTGCGTTTAGTCGTTTAGTCGTTCTTAGCTTAGAATAAGTGCTTTTTAGTTTGGCAAACAATAATTTTTTGAACAAAATTTAAATTGAACTTTTAACTTGACAAAAACAAGAAAGTAATCTTTTTGAAAAGTTTTACATTGATTTAAAGAGTGGAAAAATGTGATAAACAGCAAAAAAAAAAAACAAGGAAAAAAGATGTCGGTATTGGTATTCTTTTGTCATTATGAAGTGAAATTTTTGCCTGTCTGTTGTGTATAAATATGCAAATATGCAAATAATAATAAGATGGATTATATCTATAAACGTCTTGGATATTAAAATGTAATCTGCTTTGAGAGGTCCTCTCTACTCACTTTCCAACCAACAAAATTAGCCTACCCCTCTTATTTTATTCTTCTGCTTCTTCTGGGGCATTAACCTAATTGGCTTCTTCTATTCGTCCTCGATATATACATATATAAGTAGGTAGGTTGGTACCTTCCGTTTTCTTTCCGTCCCGTTGATGTGTTGTTCGTGTTGGCCTCAGAGCTAATAAAATTGTTTAAGGATTACACGCATACTTAAAAAATTGTATCTCATCTTCTGCTTTTGCTTCTGCTACGTCCTTGATGTAGCAACTTTTTTTTACCTTTTGGCTTAGCTTTGACTTTCTGCTACGTTTCGGTGCTTTGGCACAAAAGGTCGGTTGGTTGGATGGTTTACTGGTTTACTGTTTGGTAAGCTACCTTACCGTCTAGCCAAATCACATGGGACACACGGCCTCCAATTAGATAAAATGGGAAGACTTTAAACCTTTCAAATGGTTTTTTGATGTGTGGCATGTCGACTTTTCTTCTGTTCGGATCATTCCACGTTCTCTTGTCATTGTCCTTATCAAATTAGATTAAATATTTTACCCAAAGCCTAAAAATATTTTCTATATTTGGCAAGGAGAGCGGGGGCTAAACAGGCATTTGGGAGAAAAGCTGTCGTCAAGCTATTAACACCTTTTGGATTACTTGTTGTTAATTAAGCTAAAGCTGTTAACTGATATAATCCTTTTAACGTGACTGCGGCTTTAGGCCTTCTTTGAAAAGCCCCCGCCCCCTTTCTAACCATCTGCCTTTGTCCCATCTTTGGTTATTTATGTCAATGTGCTGGTGTGTGTGTGTTTGTCAGCTTGATTTGTCAATTTAGTTAATTATAGTAGATTCGAGAGGACATTAATGGCATTAATTAATTGATGTCCTTCGGTCGGCCCAAGCAATTTGTGTCTCAATATGCTTGACGGTTAAATTGCCTGAGCCGTAAAGCTCTCAACTTATATTTATAAGGGTAATGTATTAAAGAGCGACAAGAATCAAAATATCTAGACTGTTAGGCTGTTGATGTTGTTGAGTAGCAAATTACACATATCGATATCAGAATGCGATTTTTCAATTAGTTGCCCTATTTGACCCAAAAAAAAAAGGAATCTTTATTAGCTTTTCTTCCAGAATTTTCTTCCATTGTATTTTATCTCAAACTAAAGGGATTGATTTAAGGACAATTGTCACCTATTTCTGTTTCATTTCCCATGAACTGATCCAGCCTTTCTAGTCAAATTCTTCGTAAAATATTAAACATTAACTTTCTATTTATCCACCTGTTTGATCTATCTTCGACCTGTTAATTTCAGCATAGCTACGAAGTAAAACAAAATCAATATTCTTTGTGTTGGTAGTTGTCAAAAGCTAAAAGTGCCAAGAGACGAAAAAAAAATGTAATAATAAGAAAACAACCAGAAAAATGTTTCAAAAAAATGCTGTAACCAATAAGAACTTGGACAGGTCCTTCACAACGAGTCAAACGTGCGTACAAGGGTGAGTGGAAAAGCGTCAGAGCAGACAAAATCAAATCACATTTTGTCCGAAGCAAAGCATTTATGCTCCATTATGCTCTTAACTTTCGGCTGTTGCTGCTTTTTTTTCCATTTCACCATTTCCATGTCCATAAACCTAAGTATCACGAAAAAAACAAGTATATACACACATTCGTATAAATGTAAGTATGTATGTATGTGTGTATATTTGCGGCGCAGTATACTTATATGAAAACATAAAAACTTCCACAAGGTCAGACATATCATTGGGCGGAAAATGGCAAGAAAATAATAAAAATATGCTGTCGATGGGAGGAAAAGAAGCTTTAAGTGCTTCAGACGAAAATCAGAAACAAGGCGAGAGATCCAGAATCCAGAATTGCTGTGGTTTACACACTCAGGACTCAAGCTCCAAAGTCTTTATGCCATTGAAAGTGGAAACAGCTCAAGACAAAAGAAGAGAAATAAAGGAAACAAAGAGAGAGAAAGCAAAACGATTTCCAATCGATATATTACTTATAATTTATAATTTCGATGAAAAGAAATACGAAATATATTTTTATATCCATCCAAAGGTGAATTTATTTCAAGTTTAAATTGGCTATTGAGGGAAGCAAGTAGGTATTGACACCATAGCAAAAAGCAAACCTAGTAAAAAATAGTAAGAAAAAACTGTAGCTGCTAGGGGACACTGCAATCATATCCAATTTATATAAAGTAATGTACCGAAATGGCCAATATAAAGGTTAACGGGAAAAACATGAAACTGAAGCAGTAACCGAAACATTTATTAAATCTAGGAACTAATTAAAGCAGTGAAATGTTTTCAGAGCAGAAACGTTCCTTCCTGAAAAAAGAGGCAGTGAAAAACAGTTTTAAAAAATAAAAATATATTCATTTAAGTCAATACAAAATACTACATTTACTTTGACTGAAATTAAAGAATTAATAAACCTCTTTGGTTTTTGTCGCAATCCAAAAACTAACTTTTTCAATTCCATGATTCAATTACATAATAGATTTTGGTCAAAGAAAATAAAGCTCAAATAAGCTTCTGGAATATACAAAAATATTGAAATATTGAAAATATTTAAAAATATTTTTGATGTTACTCTACATAGGCAAGGGAATTTAAAGTATAAATTACAATTGAAGATTAATAAACTTGTCTTCTAGCTTATGTAATATTCTGTCATTTAATTTTACAAAGCTACATGAATGAATATGCATTTGATATATTTATCATGCACAAAATAAAATTGTTCAACGACAACAACACTTTAACTATATTTGATTAAATTGCAATCGTTTTGGCATCTCACCCACTTTCTCCCTCCCTCTATTCCATCGTCATATTGTTGACACAGTTTTACATTGAACGTTGAAATATGAGCATATCAAATATGCTCAAGACATAAAACCAGGATATAAGGACAAGAAATATATATAAAACTTAAGCATGATATGCAAGAAAAAAAGAGAATAGAAACTAAAAAGGAGATGAAGATGAAGAAGAGTTGCTGTTGATGCTGATGATGCTGATGCATGCGACACTTGACAACAAAAGAGCTTAAGTGGGTACCACATGCCACTACCTGCAAGTACCTCTTAAACCACATCACCTTTCCCCCTGACATTGTCATCATCATTATCATCATCGTCAACGACGACTTTTCTGATTGTTAAGTGATAAGAGTGAAAGAGAGAGAGAGAGAGAAAGAGAAAATAAGTATATACCTAATGACTCTTTAACTGGGCCAAAACCAAGAGTCGACCCAGCGTATTTTCTGCTGACGTTAAGTAAAACCCAATGTTCCATTTACCTCATAAAGCTATTAATCATTTAACGGTCACCAGAACAAAGAAAAAAAAGACAAAACGTTAGGGTATTAACATTCAATTAATGTAAATCGATGTGGTCTATCCCTTAGGTAGAAATAAACCATAATGATAATGATAATGATGATGGGGGTAGCATATGGTTCATTCATATTATTTAATGCAATTAATTATGGGATTGAACAAACAAAAAAAAAAAAAAAATAAAAAAAATAAAAAAACCTGGATCTGAATATTCCTTTTTTTTTTGGTATTGAATCTGATAGATATTTATATAGGTACATATGAAATTTACTGAAAATGAGAAGCAACAATGGATAAAATATTAAATGATGTTAATTCTACGAGAAGAGAATGTTAAGTTGGCTGAATTGAATAATTATGATACCCTTGCATGTAAATAAAGCATTGTTGATAGATAAATAATGTGCGTGAATGGGTATAAGCCAAAAGTCATGGCTTTGACGTTAAGTCAGTCAGATTTTCTTCAGTGGATCCTAATCGCTTTTGTCAAAGTAAAGGGACACCAGGTTATGTATAGGATAATTTATTATATCGAGACTAACTTAGATTTTTCCAAAGGGTATACAAAAGTTAATCTCTCGTAGATTTCTTTCCCGGAATCTTTACAGGTAAAATCGTTAACTGACAACATAAAATGCATTTTGTGACATAATTAAACGAATGTGCAAAATGCGGAAAACTCAATTCAAGTGTGAATCCCGGTTTTTTACCCTTTTTCTGTTGCCATTTACATAAAGTGTCCACAAATTGATCATTGATGGAAAACTATATTAATAATAGGCACAAAATGGTTGACATTAACAGTCTTCTGCTCAATTAAATACAGCAAAAGAAAACACTTGACAAGCGTACCAAACTAACCAGTGTCATTTTGTAATCTATATTTATATATATCAACTAAATCAACTGGATGAGTGGGCATGAACAATTGTAAAAGGACTCGGGGATATTGTTCAACGCACACACAAGAGACAAGAAAAAAAAAATATTCGAAAGCGTAAATGACAAATAAATGAAAACAATAATAAACTTTTAGAAAAACCAACAAAAAAATAATTTCGTTAGGGAATGAAATGCGCAAATTTTAATTAAATCAGTAATTATGCGAAAACATGCTTACACCATTATTAGGTTAACCGCAAATGTTAATTTTGCAACAACTTTAATTGAAGCGACAGAAGCGACAAAGAACAAACACACCACCATCGGCTCTCATTTCGATACCCTATGATTGTAAAATTGGTAGTGTATCTTCATTAGAGGAGCTAAGTAGGACAAAAATACTCGAGCAGTGATTTTAGTTTAAATGTATTTTGGTCATTATGTTTGCCTTGTGTTCTTAAAAGGAATAACACTCAAGACAATGGACCTTCGATTAAAGAGCCTTAAAAGGACTCTGTGACTCTGCAGTTGAAATGCCATAAATAAATCAAAAGGAAGAAAAATAAATGTTTATGTCTTAAAAGCTGAAAATATACCTCTAAATCGATGATAAAGTGATCGCAGGTTAAAAAGACGACCAAACAACATTTAGATTCAAGCATTTCTAAAATACTTTTAATTACAAGGTAATTTGAAGTCGATGGCCTGTAGATCATAAAATATTTATTTATATAAATAAACAATTTAATGGCTAGTTCTTTTTTAAATGCTTACATTGTTTAATTTGTATTTATATCCTAAATAGACAAGATTTAAGAGAAAGATAAAGGGGGAACAGAGATAAAACGTCAACAATTTTTTGTTTTTTTTTCTGCTCAATTTTGTTTGTGTAAGTTAGCCTGAAGAAATTCCAACACATTTTCATTTTTTCTCTTTTTTTTTTTTTGGTTTGGTTCGTTGGCATTGATTATTATTTACCAGTGATTCTTTGTGATTTGGCCTGCTGGCGCCAAAACTTCAAGTTCACTGACCAATTTCATTTCGTTTTATTTTTTGTTGTTGTCTTCGGCTTTTCTGGTTAATCTCATGTAGTCAATCTACAAAAAGAAATAAAGAAGAATTTGTATTTTGTATTGAATGTCTACGTGGGATTTATTTGATTTTATCAAAAACTTCCAATTACTTCATGTTGGTATACGACCACGCAAATAACTCATTACTTCCGCAGTGCCCATAGCCAATATTTGGTGGCGTGGTTGACGAAATGGATTGCCTGATAATTTTAAGTGATGGATATTCGTAAGATTTCCCAATTGGGGTGGCAGGTAATGGATATCGTTATTGCTCAAATCAAGTTCGTTGAGGCGTTTCAGAGCTCCCAGTCCGTTGTCACTGACATTAATTGACTCTATTTGATTATCGTTGGCTTGCAATGTTTCCAAATTCTCCAACTCATATATGCAGAG
The DNA here is from genome assembly GCF_018902025.1 of Drosophila willistoni. Taxonomy (NCBI): domain Eukaryota; kingdom Metazoa; phylum Arthropoda; class Insecta; order Diptera; family Drosophilidae; genus Drosophila; species Drosophila willistoni. The sequence continues at coordinate 518,036 of NW_025814048.1, forward strand.
GGGCAAACTATCGAAACGATTATGCGATATATTCAGATGACTTAGCAACTGAAGCCCAGCAAATTCCATAGGTAATTCACGTAATAAATTACAGGATAAGTTTATGCGATCCATGCGTGAAAATTGTGATATATATGTTGGTATATGGGCCAGTTGATTCTTCGCAAAATTCAATTCAGTTAGAAGTTCGTTTAACTTCTGCAAATCCATGGGCACTGCGACAAATTTATTTCCTTCCAAATTCACAGTATTCACATATTCCTGACGAGCTACCTCAAAGACTTCGGCTGGCACCTGACGGAGTTGGGCTCGAGGTACACTCAGAATGCGTGTATTCCGCATGGAATACTTATCGGGAAATGGAGGCAGCAGTGTGCCATCTTTCTGCTCGGTTGATTTTCCACCTTGTTGTCGTGGACTATTTAAACCATCTCCAACCATTGTGTCTAGTAAAAGGAGCTAGAGAAGTTAATGCCTATAAAGGTATATCAATGATACTTACAAAGTATAATGAAAAATTGTGAAACTTATAGATATACGATCTTTCGTTAACGACGAACAAATGAATACTAAAAATATTTATGGACTTTAGGACTTAATTCATAAAGTGACAGTTAAATCAAAGCTGATGTACATACATATTTGTAAGCTATCAACCTAACTAAATTTGACAAGCACTAGAAACTATAGCAGTCGGCTTAGACGAAAACTACATACATACATAGCCTGGAATATATCTAAAATGTTATAAATTTGCAAATCAATCTTATGAGATCGTAATGTGTATACCCTCACGCACAGCAAGACCAAACTTGATTGTTGTTTTCGCATATAGCACATATAATCATATAATACATAATGATCGATTATGTTCAATAAAGAGCTGAACAGCCTGGACTGTAATCCGTATATTCTAGTCCAAACTACCAAAAGTAGCATCACCCATACCTAAACAGCAGTACTAGAATTTAAAAAAAAATTGTTTTTAAAAAGTGCGAAGTTATTCGTTTTTCCGATTTCCTATATCCCAACCCTAGATAGCCACATCTTGAAATCAAATAATCGAATATTGGAATAGTAAATTTAAATTTAACTCCACCACTGAGTTTTCTCGAGAATCATACATAATAAACGTATTACAATAAACCCGATTTAAGCTGTGATTGAAAGAAAAGACCATTTTAAACTAAATTTTAATTTTACTAGTCAGAGAGTTTTACATATTGGGCTCAATTAAAGTTTTGTATCCACCAAAATTTTGCGATAAAAACTATACGATTTGGAAAATAAAACTAATGATGAGGGATGGCAGTAGTGAGAAGTACATCTTTACATCAAAGTAGACCGCAACCTGTCACAACGATCATATGGTGACATTTGCCTAGATGTCCGGTAGCATCCTGTATGCGTTCCAATAGCTGCAGACCCTTACGAATTTTGCCAAAGGCAATCCGTTTACCATTCAGTATGGACAACGGCTTAAAGCTTATGGTGAAACTCAAGGCAGACCGGGCCTGACCACGCACATAGCGACTGGGAAACGAGAGTATACCAGCATCAACACCATGATTGAGCACCTCAAAATCATGCTCAATGTTACGCATGTCGATGCCACGTTCAGGATCCAGCGCGATTTTACCCTCTAGCCAAATAGGGGCAAATGTCCTTGTGAATGAAATGCAACGCGGATTCTGCTGAGTACAAATCCTCATAAACTCAAGGACAACCAGAGGACAGGCTTCTGTGAACAATTGAATGGACAGACGACCCTGGATGCGAGTATTGCGTACCTCTACATCGATATAGATCTGTGGACGTAACAGTTTGCATAGCACTCCCACATCACATTGGCTCATTAGATTCTCATAACGATGAAGGACATGCAAGGGTATTTCATAGCTGAAAGATTTGCTGGCTTCCTTTGCTGATTTTTGCGTCTGTTGATATGATGTATCGAATAGATCACCGCCCTTGTGAAGCTTCTTGTTTAGCTCATTCTGTTTGCGTTCCCTCTCCCTGGCAACATTGGCATTACGCCAGCGTCCGGCTGCCAAACGTTCCGGTGATTTGGTAAATGTCCTTAGAGTATTATTGCTTTTCTTATAAAGCGATGCCAACATTTCCATATAGGACAATTCCATGCCATTGCCCTCTATTTTGATTTTCGGTGGGGGCAAGCACGTATTAACCTTGCCCTTAATATTCGACAAGCGTTCCCTATGCTGACGATACAATTCCCTCTGCTCATTGATAACCACACGAGATCTGGTCTTGGGCATTGGTTTTTTTGGTATCGGAACTTCCACCATATGTCTATGATATTTGTGATTATTCTTTAAGGCCTGCTTCTTGACATTAAAAGTGTGCTGATGAACTGGACCAGCTGGCGGCTCCTTCTCCAAGGGACTGCTGTACACCGGTTGGGTAACCATGGTGAAAGGTCCACGACGTACAGCTGCTAAATAGGGCGTGACGGTGCTATTGACCAATGGTTTCTTGACTCCCGTATCATCTCGAAGAAACATCTTTCGTAAATTGACAAAGATCACGGAAGAGAAAAAAATAACAGTTACGAAAATTTTCAGAGTTTGTATTTAGCTGTAACTAGTAGGGAACTTGTTTGAAAACTGAATGTCTCAACAATAATCCAATTGAGGAAAACATCAACGGCTACTATAAAAACAAAGTGTAAAATTTTGTATAATGAACTAAGAACTAAGAACGTGTGGCAAAAACAGTCGAAACCTATATTAAAATCACTTTCCAAACAGACTTTAAAACATTACAATGGAGTCTCGAGAAAAAGAAAAAAAAACCCGCATCCAAGCAGAGTAAGTATTTGCTTGAATCCAGAAACTTATTTCACTTATTCACACTTGTTAGTCAAGATCGTTCCTATGATGGCGATGCGTTTGTCAATCTTTTTGCCCATCGTGGAGCACGTGAAATTCTTGTATTAGACGGAAATGGTTATCCATTGAGATCGACTATCAGTCATCGTCGTACTTATATATACGCCTCCTATCTCAAACCCCTGACATCGATGGCACGTAATGTTGTACGTGATTTGGACCCCGCCAATGATGTTGTCTTTATGCGTATCCGTTCTGAAATAAATGAAGTTCATATCACAACGGGCAAAGAATTCATTCTGATTGTTGTCCAAAAACTAAAGAAACGCCTAGAGAAACCATCCAACAAAGTGAGCGGATGAAGCCGATCCTATGGGAGACTGGCCATACATATAATTTATTATCCTTTTTTAGTATCACTAATTTGTTTTTCGCCAAGATCATTAAGTATAGAATTTACAAAGGTAATAAATTATAAGAAATGCATTGGGTTCGACTGACTTATGTAATTTTAAGTAATCTGGACTATCAAACGTTCTAAATGTCAATATGCTATTTGTGTTTCCAAGACTATTCCAATTTTTGGTATTGTCAAGTTACTATAAAATGGTTAAAACTATCTTAGGGTAATTTGAATCGAAGTACTGGTAAATAGATCAATATTCAAACATCAGCTTAAAAGATAATAAAAATGTTTTACACTTGTTGAATCTTGGCAATAGATGGGAAAAAGTCTAGCCCGGTCTTTCTGGGCTACTCCGCTTTTGACTGACCAAATGCTTGCCGACTTGAGTTAATTTGCAAAAAAGCGTCGGATAGTCAGCATAGAAAATATGGAGATACACTGGATGTTTAGTCTTTGGACCTAAACCCTTCCCACCTCCTCCTTCATTAGACTTTCATTATTTTTGAATTCTGCTGGAATCAAGTCTGTTGATATGAAATGTCATAGCTAAATTTTGAAAAACTCAAACTCATTTCAACTCATAACACAAAATATCTTAAAACACAACACTAAAAAAAAAAAAAACAAAAAAAAATACATATTTTTAAACATAAAAATAAAAAAGGACGAAAAAAAACGGCAAAGAGGGTTAAAGAATGACTGATTCAAATTCAAATGACACACACCTAGCTGGACATATAAGGTGAGTAGCCAAACAGCTTAAGTACAACGATTGAAAACTATCTCTGATTTTTAAATAGTTTAGAACGATCCTACGATGGCGGAGCATTTGTGAATCTCTTCGCTCATCGTGGGGCACGAGAAATTCTCATTATGGATGGCGATGGTCATCCATTGCGATCAACAATCAGTCATCGTCGTACACTGCTCTATGCCTCATATTTAAAACCATTAATTTCAATGGCCCGAAATGTTGTAAGAGATTTAAATCCATCGAATGAAATGACCTTTATGCGTATACGATCAAATATCAATGAAGTGCACATTACGATGGGCAAAGGATTCATTTTGATTGTGGTTCAACGTTTGAAAAAGCACATGCAACGTGGAAAATATTAAGTATTTAAATAAAGACCCTCCATTAATTCTCTCAGAGGCACATTATGAATGTAAATCCATGTGTAGACCAAATTGAAAACACAAATCGATACACAAGCGCACACACAAACGTCCAACTGACCCTTTTAGTTACCATTGAATGATTGAGAGATTGATGCCAAATAGCCCGCATTTGTAGCCACTTTTCTGTGAAACAACATTCATTAGATATGGCAAATGATTGAGCATTTTGCAGCTTCATTAAAAGCTAATCTATTGTGGTCTCTGGTCAGTGTTCAAATTGAAATCCCAGGCTAAAACACAAATGCATAGAGCGAGAAATGTGTTTTTATTTATACACACACACACACACAAACAAAGAGGAAATCAAACGATAATGGCAATTAAATTCGCACGTTTGGCACGTGTCTGTTTAAGGTTTTTCCTCTGGCTTTTCTCTCTTTGTTGTATTTATACTTCAATGGGCAATTATTCATTGTATTTGTGTTGTGTCAAATGCAAAGCAAAAAAAAAAAAAGCAGCAAAATAAAACATTATACACAATTAAATTGGGGCGGGTGTGGCAAATTACCGCCTAACTCCCTCCCCATATGTACATCCTATTCCACTCATTTAAACCATGTGAATGAAGCAACTTTTGGCTTTTGTTTTGGATTAATTTTATGCGTATTTATTCAATGTGTTTTGGCATGTGGCATGTTCCTGTTGGTTAGGGGTTTGGTGAGGGGGGCACTGGTTCTTTAGAGGAGGTCAGGGGGATATATGCATATGTGTAGCATTTGTCTAGCGGCTTTTTGAAACTGTAAATATTTTGTCGCCATTATTTGTGTTTATGGCACCCCAAAAACATTTGCCTCTACATATTTGTGTGTTTGCTCATTGAATTATTTATTTTATATAGGGACACAGACAATTGGAAAATATGATTTGTATAATACCCGATCCCAGTTAATTCCTATAAAGAAGAGGTGTTACGTGACAGTGGCTGGCTTTGACATAAAAATATATATTTAATAAATGTATGAACTTGTGGCCCCTTAGTGATTCACTTGAATTTTATATATTTTTTTAAGAGTTAAATTTTAAATTATGTATATAAAGAACGATTCGTAAAATTGTATTTGGTTATTGAACACTTTTGGATTTACATTTTTAAAAACTTAAAATTGACAATAAGTTTTCTTTACTTTAACTTCAAAGTAACTATTAATTATAATAAATAGTTGCATTTTTTCATTTAAAACAAATAAGGTAAAAAAAAATTTGTAAATCTAGTGCAGACTCGTAGTGATTTCAGCTGTCAATGTGCCTCAAGGATATGTAAATTTTTTGGGGGCATCATCCCTTAACTGCTTTTTTTTTTTGGATGTCTTTAGGCCATCGTCGTCTGTAAAAATAGCCTCAAGTGTATCGAAATTGTCAATGAGGCGCATATGCAATTTCATGGTTCGTCAGATTGACGGCAGACAGTTGAAGTACATTCAATGTCAGCCACTAGCCAAATACTCGGATTTCTCGTAAAGTCATAGAAATTTTCATTCGCAAAAAAAAAAAAAAAAAAAAAAAACCAGACATGAATGTGTCACAAGTGTTTTTATATTAAGTTTTAATTGAGGTTGATAATTATATTCACAGAGCAATTCATATTTCATGTACAGCCACTCTGTAAATTCTCTCATTTTACATTATTAACAACTCTTGAATATTCATTAAAAATCAACAACGACATCTCGTGAACTCACGGGCTGTTGTTGATCCTCTATAATGTGTGTGTGTGTGCGTATCTGTGTATGTGCGCTCCCATTTGTTGCAACGAATTGCAATGCATCGACCGAATCGACTGGACTCGATTCGTATCAATTCGAAACGAAACGAATAAATTAAATGTCAACATATGTCGACAAACTGGAGTCGCACTTAATCACGTTGTTGCCGCTTCAAGTGTTGTGCCTGGTGTACAACCTTTTGCTTATTTGATCCCTTTATGGTTGATAAATGACTAAAGAATAATCCATGCGGCTAACTAATTGTTGGTGTATAAATGACATGCAAGAATCATGTGTTTGATTCTACTTAAAATTTGTTTTAAAGCTTTGTAAATAATGCCTAAATGCCTAAAGAGGAAACATCAATTTTCCAAAATGAAGGGCAATTGCTCATTAGTTTGGAATTAAATATTCTCATTTACTTATTCACTATATTGTAATGGTCAATGTTTTTTAAAGACGCACACCCACACACATTCAGTTGTACACAAAACAAAGCCTATTACCAATTTTGGGAAACCAAACGCATTTTATGTTTATTGTTTTTGCACCATAAGTCTACGTAATTAGAGAAAAACTTTTTAATAAGTGGTTAACAAGAGTGAGAAAAAAAGAGTGAGAGAGAGAGAGATGGAGAGGAATTCATACATACATATGCTCTTGTTATGTACAAAAATATGTTTGATTCAATTTCATGCTGTGTCTTAATTACACTGATTTGTCTTTAACTCACAAACACAAATTTTATTCAAAGGACCATCAACAGTATCCTGTTTTCTCTATCTATCTTCCCCTCTTCCTTCTATAACGTGTCAAGCTGTATCCTTTATGCCCAGAGAGAGAACAACATTCTTCATATGAGTAATGGTGTTCCTTTTTGCCACATTTATGTAGCATTCATCATCGAAGGAGCCCTTCAACATGTTGCCCTAATTAGTTCCATTTCCTGGCAACTTTTTTTCCCCCAATCTCTCTCTTTCTCTCTCCCTCTATCTTACTCACTCACTCTGGTGTCTGTGATTAAAAATGTGCCAAGAGTTACAAATGGACGATCATTTAAGCGAAACTTATTTATTTGCAATTTTCCTCGACAAAACGTTCAAAAAATTGCATATCACAAAGTTCAAACGAATATATCAACAGAATATTCTGACATTGATTGCTTGCGATTCAATCTGTTTTTGTGAGGCAATTAATTAAGAACTCGTTGTGAATTTAAAAAAAAAAAAGCTGTGTTGAATATCTTTTGTGGAGCTTAAAGACTCCATTATATGCAAATAATGACATAAATATTAAGCATACGCAGCATTGTCACCATTGTTCTCCGACTGGGCTAAAGTGTGGATAAAGATTTCACGTCAATTTTCTTTTGCCATTTTCCACTTTGCGTTTAATGTATTATTAATTTTAATTACTTACCAATTAAAATTCAATTAAACTGGGTACTTGAGCTTCTCCTTCTCCCTCTTTGTTTCAGTCTCTCCCTCTCGCTCTCTCTCTCTCTCTCTCTCTCTCTTAATCACATACGTTTGATTTCATTTGCAGCATTTGCAGAACTTTAATTATCACTAATAAATGACTTCATTAGAAGCAAATAGATTCACATGCACACACACACAGCCACACACATAAGGTAAAGGGCTCTCAATGTGGGTTTAAATGATTTAAATTGCTATGTAGGGTCTTCTCATATTTTTACCTTGTTATGGGGTCAGCTAACTATTCGCTTTCAAAGCCCTCTCAAAGGTCAAAATGTTACAAATATTTTGTAAATTAATTAAAATTCTCAACTGTCTGCGAGAGCAAACCTAAAATAAACAAAACGAAATTAAGGCAAAAAGCGCCAGCAGGCTTACCATAATTACATGCAGCAGTCAGAGAAAAAGTATATAGTCCAAAAGAAAGAAACTTCTCATTTTGCACCCAAATAGACAGAGTTTCCTGTTTAACATGCAGACGTAACAAAGTGAAGAACTTTACTTACCAGTTGAGGAGGAGGAAATTAGAGGAAGCACCAACAAAGAAAACTTCAGATACTTATTTTGTGTTTAAAAACCAACTCGAGTTGTTCTTGTCTGCCTGCCCTAAGCCAAGACACATATTGATGAAATGTACAGACATTTTCACATGCTTCTACAATGCTTCTATGTATAACATTCATGTCATGCAATGTCATTGAGGTTGAAGCAAAACAAAAACAACAACAAAAAAACCAAAAGTACAACTATGTACTCAACTATGTTGCCATGTCAGGTAGTCAGAGGAGGTAACCTTAACGTGCTCTTTTAAGTGATTAAATGAACTTGATATGTCGAACAATTTGGTTTCAATTACCACACAAAAGTTTTTACTTCTGATTATAAAAATATATTGTGAGTAATCTGTATACAAATATACAGGAGAAGGATATATGTACGTATGAATGGAGAATGTCTACAGAAACAATGAGTAAATGTTTCTTAATATGCATGAAAAGGTAAATGTGGCTTTGGTTGAAAGAAAAGCCCGTCAGAAATCTAAAGGATTAAAGGGTTTAAAGAGGGCTTTGAAAAGTAATAAATCAAGAAAACATAATGTTAAAATATTTAAAGTCTTTTTAGCAACATCAGCTACATTATTGCCAACAATCTGTAAACGTCTCTCATTAACCAATTATTTTATTTTTATTTTTATGTCTAACTTTTGTTACGTCAACAGATATAGAAAGCTAGGCAGTTAGTTAGCAGTTGGTAAAAAACAAAATCTTAATTAAACAAAGGCGAATTAATTTCACATATTTTACAAAGTTTTCATACCTTTTTCCTTTAACAGACTCAAAGTTATTGAGGGCAATCCAGTTAATTGCATTAACAAGCGTGAGATTGAATAGTTTGAAACTTAAATTAACTAAAAGGTGCAAAATTCAATTATTTTGTATTTTGTATATAAAGTAAATTATATGTGTAAATAAATTAAAAATAATATAATTTGCTGAAAATGTTTCAAGTTAAATTAATTTGACTTCCTTTAAAAAAAATAAATGCAAAATTCCAATCAATAGTTTAATTTAATACTAATGTATGATAAACATCTTAAATATATTTTTGAGCAGCACGACGAGACAAGTTCGCATAGCCATGTCTGTCCGTCTGGATCAGTTAGGAATTAAGCTGCCTACTGAATACCACATGAATGAAGCTCCTATTATATATGTACACAGGTGTAATTTAAATTTTTAAATAAAACGTATATTCGCTTTGTGGCCTTAGGTAACCAAAGAAACCGGGGTATACAAACTTCAACATGGCCGAAGCTAGCCTTTAGGTTTTTTATCTACACGAATATATCGGGATCAATTGTTTCTATATTTCATCCAGGCTTTGAAGGACCAATTTTTGGCTTTCAACGATCCCAATCAAGGAACAAGCAGTTCAATCAAAGTAACATATTTTTCTCGCTACAAATCAAAGTAACTCTTTATTAAAATAGATTACTTTATACACATTGCAATAATATCTGTTATGAGACGTTTTTAAAATGGACTTTGTGGGATAGGTAAACCCGTTTTGAGCCACGTTTATGCTAACGCACTGCACTTTGCATAACTAAAAGTTGATTTCTTTCGCTTGAACTCAAAAGTGTTTCCCAGAAAGCTAATTCCTAGTAACTTTTTGGCAGAATTTTTGTGTTGTATTCTATAGGATCAGCTGGTGTGTCCCTTTCTGACTTGCTATGTATTGTGTGTGTGTGTGTGTGTGTGTGTGTGGGGTTGCTCCTTTCATTTTTGTGGGCAAATACTTCATAACAAGTTTGATGCAACTTTTAAACATTTACGCCATTCTTACGTGTACGTGACAACGCATGCCAAACGAAAAAGTTAACTCCAGACTCAAGCTCAAAACATACACACACACATTGACTTCTTGTGGAAGGAGGATTCCCTTTTTGGGTTCTTTAATTGCAACCAAGCGGGTGATTATTTTTTGAAAGTTTTCTCCCACTTGCCTTTTTTTTCTTTCAGTTTTTGGTCATGTTAAAAGGATTTTCCCAGAGCACACACACATAAAATAAAAATAAATAAAGAAATCACAAATGCATTGCACGTATTTATTAAATTCCGTTTGCACCGTTTTTGGGAGTTTCCGAAACTTTTCCATCAGTTTGTCTGCCTGTATGTGCAAGTGTATGGGTGTTGGCCCTGAAGCCTTTGTGTGTGATTCTGTGTTGAAAATTGGTTTTGCATAGCAATCAAATCGCGTTCTGCCATGGGCATCATCAAGTCATCACCATAATCATCAACAGCCAATGAGAAATATTTTAATGCGGCTTTTTGTATTTGAATTATTGAATCAATAATTTATGCCATAACTGATTTATTCACAGTCTTTTTTCTCCGCCAGACTTTCCTCTTTTACTCTTTTGGCCGTCCTCTTTAAGGCACGTAACATCATTTAGACTTATTGGTGGGTAATTTTATTACATTCAATAAGATTTTAATCAAATTTCCTTTTGAGATAAAAAATTTTTAAAACAAATTTGTAAGAGAAAAGAGGCAGCTGGGCAAAGAAAAAATGTCAATGGTTATATATATTTAACCCATGTTAAAACATTTTGCGTCCAGAACTCTCTACTTGATATTTCGACCCACAAAGCTATCCCTAAAATTTTAAATTACCTTTTATGTGGCACTTATGTATGTATTATGCCATTGTACGGAATGCAGATTTGTAGCATTTACATAGGAAATGGGTTAGACATTTGCATAACTCTGCCATGCACCTTATTACTGATGCCCTCTGGTTTATCAGCAATTCGGCTCATTATGATTTTTTCATACAATTTACCAAATACGTTACAAATTTTTTTGAAAACTTACACAATAAGTTAACTTGGGTTTTTTATCCAACTCTTCCAAATCATTGAATTGGCAACTAAAGAGCAGCTGCAATTAAATCTATTTCATTTGCTTCAGGGCTAAAGTCAATGACCTATTTTAACTTGTGGTAATTTATTTCTTACTAGTCACTTAATATTCTCAAGAAATTCAAATTAACTTGCATACATAAATCATTCAGTTTCATGTCATTAATTAAAATTCAATGTATGAAATGGCAACATCTCACTGAAAATAATAAACAAAATAAATAAACAAGTGCTGACATTTGCTAGTCACTCAACGGTGTGAGTGTTCATTTGACAATTTCATTTCATTTGATTTCATAATTAAATTTTGTTGAAAGAAATGATAATTTGAAAAGTTTTCAGCGGCAGCTGCAACATATCAATTAGAAAGATAACAAGAGACAAGACAAGCTAACAACAGAGATGGGAAGAGAGTTCGTCTTAAAATGCTGCTGAAAATTGCTGACTTCAATTGAAAATTGTTCTCTCCATGGGTCACAATTTCAATCAAAATCGAGTCAATTTAAGCCAACATCTAAATACGTTTTCTTATGCCATGCAATCAGCAAAAGAAAAGGAAAACCCACACATACGTATCTAACTATCTCTTTCGATCCGACCACAATGTTGCTGGTTGGTTCTGGGTGTTGGCCACTAACAAATGTGCAATCAGTCAGCGACTTCAGTAGCAGTAGCAGCAGCAACAACAAAAACACTTCGAGTATCATTTTGTCAACGGTTGAATCAGCTTTGCTTCTCCTCTGTATCCATGTGTTGAAGTACGTTTGCCTCAAAGCAAATCTTATAAATAAGCCTGAGCTGGCAAATGCTGGATACAAAATGATGGAAAGAAAAAAAAAGCCCTACCAACGAACCATCGTTCGCTGCAGAGGACAAAGGGAAACCAGTTGGTTGAAAATTTGCATTTGATATACATTCGCTTGCATCCATACCAAGAAAACAGTGGGTCATAAAAGTATTTTGCATTTACATTTGATAACGTTAATAACTGAAGAGTGAATGATACCACAGAGTAAACTCATATAGGATAAAGTCCCAAAACAATTTCTACGATGAACTGAGTTTCTCCTTAAATATGGCAGCACGAGCAACACGTGCTCCATTTTTTAATATTAATTTTTCATGTTATGCAATTTCTGATTAATTGCCTAGAAATATTTGCGATATTACCAATCTCGGTCTGAGCAATTTCCGATATTAGATGAATTTTATTATCTTATTTTGCATAACCTTTTTTATTTTAGAACAACCTCAAAAATGTATTTCCAAGAAAAGGAGATAATTGAAGTATGTAGATGACTGAATAATCTTGTAATTTTAATGGCGCTATATGGTCTAAGTGTGTGCCAGAAATTTAGAGTTATTTAATATTTCTGAGCATTTTGGTTGGTATATTGGAAATTTTAAATTTTTTTTGTTGACGATAAACTTTTCTAACATACTGTATTCTTTCATGGCTTGTCAGATCAGGCTTAAGAACAAGCCCACACACACATAGCACAACGCACAGCAAAAACTTACCATGTGATGCATGTAAGTGTAAATGTGCATGAAATACAACGAGAAGCAGGATGAGGGAGTGCTAAAAAGGGGCAAAGAGAGTGAATGAATGGGTTAAGAGAGCGACTTTGCAGTTTCGTGCATTAACACGCACGCACAGAGCTTACCCATACACACATACATGTACCAGAACATACACATACATAGTGTCATCCGTTGCGTAGACAAAACGCACTGTGAATACGGAATTGGTGGCCCCTTCCTGTTTCTCTGTCGCTGCTTCAGCTGCTCCTTTGTCCATGTTGCAGTTTATGTCCATGTTGTGTGTTCCTGTGACCTGGCTTTGTATTTCCCTTCTTTTCCCTTTTTAAATAGCACTAAAAACAAGAAAAAAACAAAGGGTAGCACAAGATATGCTCGAATTCGAATGCAATAAAAAGGTATACCAAAAATTGGGGCAAATTATGCATGCACAACGTATTCAAAAGTTGGTAAAAACAATTACGGTTCGGTTCAGTCCCCGTCGTCAACCTGGCCAAATCCTTTACCAAGTTTAGTATAGTATAACTCTGGCCGCGTAGAAAGGATTATGCAAGCGACAGGAAAAAAAGAGGGAGAGAGAGAGAGTGGAAACGATTGTAACTGTAACTGCGGTGGTGGCGCCTAATGATATGCAATAGTTTCTCGCTACAGCTAACCAAAATGCCACTAATGGAAGTAACTTGAGTGTAAATTCAAAAGCGGATTGCGGCTCTCTAATCCGGCAGTTAAATTATTTATTCTGCATTTGTCTTTTGGTAATGTTAGCCTGATGTATCCGCCCTCTCCAACCAACGTCCCTCGCATGCTTGTTGACACAGACTGTGGGAGATGACAACCTTGATGACTGTCATCTGTGGCAGCCTAGTTAAAGAAGCATCGAACCCGAAACTTTATCTCCTCCTTTCCCCAGCCCCATTCCAGGAAAATTTTGTATGGAAATTTCGTTCATTTTAATGGCATTCTGTCGTCCTGTCGCTGTGTCGTTCGGTTGCTTTGCCTGGTTGCCATTTTTCGTTCGTTGTGCATTTTAAAACAATTACGCGGTTTCGTATTTGACACTGGCTTTCATTTGCATTCACATTCACATTGTTTCAGTCTATTTTCGATTTTGGTTTTGCTTTTACGTTTACGGATTGCAGTTTCTTTTTTTCATCGTTGCCGTCGTCGTTGTCGATTACGCCAGACTTAACAATACGTGGAATTAAGCGAATTTCCTCTTTTCATTACTTGAAAATTGAATTGGGTTTTGCCATGGCACACACACTTTACACACTCATATGCATAGGTTTATTGGCTTCAGCAGCCAGCTAAGAACTTAATTGAAGGTTTGGTAGCAAATCACTTTGGTAATGAAAAATTGAAAAGGTGAAGGTAGAAAATAGAGATGAATGGAGACAGTCTGTAAGGGAGATTTCAGTTGAGTTGCATTTAGAAAACGTTTAGAAATTCAGTCTAAATGATTTTCTCCCTAGGAAGCATGTGGCAAGACTATAATAGCTCTTGGTGGGCTTAATGTTTGTTTGTGTGGCACAATTTTTGGTTATATTTCATGGGGTGATTTGTGGACTTAGCATAAATACAGCGACGACCTCAGAGACAAAGCAATGATAAATCACAGTACGAAAGCAGAACGATAGAGCCGATGCTAGAGCTTAGGGATATGACTTTTTCATTCCCTCCCCGAAAGTTAATAAAGAACCTTGGCACCAAAACAAATGACTGAGAACAGTCTTACGTGTTTTTTTTTTCTGTTCTTTTCTTTTACCTCTGCCCGCTTTGCTCTTTTCTTAAAGGCAAAAACAACACTAGTCACTCTTAGTCATTGGTCCCTTTGGTAGAGGTTTATATTTTCTATATTTGGTAGTTCCTTATTTTGTTGTTGTATGCAAACATTTCTCAATGTCAGAGAGAGAAAGCTGACATCAACGTCATTCAGACCAAAGGCAAAGGCAAAAGCCAAGTTAAGACAGTCGGCGGAGTTTTTTTTTTTTTTTTGCTGATTTATTGCAATAGAAAGAGACATACGCAAAGTGGAAGGGATACAGACAAGCAGACGAAGCAACAACCGCAACACAGACGAATTCATCCAATTATCCTCTGTAAAGTTCTATTATGTAACTGTGCTATTTTTCGCGTCCCCATATTGACGTGGAAATTGTTGGCATTTTTTCCTTTTTTGGTTGGATGGTTCTTTTGCCTCGATGTCATCATCATCACCATCATACCATGCCAGTTTCGGTTCTGCTTTACTCGGCTGATAAATTGTCAACGCGTCGGCGTGGCTTTCACATGTTTTGACTTGATTATGGCATAACAAATTGTCGCCATTTTGCATTGCGGTCGGAAACTGAAACCGAAAATTATATATTCGAAATACGGAAATGCGAAACTATATTTAAGAAAAGAAATAAGCTTAACCCGACTTGGTTGGGGCTATTGTCGCTTTGATAAAAATATTCTGTACATAAAATAGAAATTAAGGAAATTAATAATCCATGATACAAGTTCATGGAGAAACGATTTTAATATTTTATTATTGTTATATATAATTGTTGATTCAAGGTCAGGTCAATTTGTTGGATAAATAAAAAGCAGTTGTTTTTACTTTACTTCCCTATATATTTCGACCACTCATCGTTGGTCGTCTTCAGGGCAATTATTTTTACACGTCCGCACTTTATAATTAAAATATTACGTTTGTATAAAATCAATTTAACAACTTTGGAACGTAACAAATGTAATTAGGGAAACAGGTTATTGTTATTGTAACAAATGTAAATGATATGAAGACATGTAGAAAATAAATCCGATTACATATGACGTAGACCAGAAAGAGAGACTTCTATTTAAATTGGGTCTTGATTAAGACACTACAATTATTTTGCTTTTATGACAATGAGTCGATATATTAATTTTTGAGCCTTAAAATCATGTTCATCTTTCTATCTACTTCCTTATACCTAGCTTTCATCTTTGGACCTTTAACCAATCCCATTATCTAATGGCTAACATTCTGTAATTTCCAATTTGGTGTGTATCGTTACTTGTCTCTTGCAGCACTGCAATGGATTTAAAGACTGGCTCATTACTTGTAGCGCCCGCTGTGAAGAACTCAAGTTGCTCCCATCCGCGCTATTCGGGACACAATTTTATTGTTCACATTGGGATTGCCGAGACCATTGAGGCTGTTCTCATTTTAGTGCTTACTTTGGGCGTAATTGGGGCCAACTGTTTGGTCATTTTTGTTATCAATAATCGCCGTTATGCCGCCTACATACATCAACAGGTGAGTGTATATACAGACAATGAATGATTACATGCGGATTTCAGGGAATGCATTTATGTGACAACAAAAGTATATCCGCCGCTACAATCGGTTTATCCTTTTAGCCACGATATTTGCTCACATCGTTGGCCCTGAATGACCTGACAATTGGTTTACTAATTACACCGTTTGGACTAATGCCGGCATTGTTTCATTGCTGGCCATATGGAGAGATCTTCTGTCAGATACAGGTGAGTAACCTAACTAACTAATGTGATAATTTCAAGGCATTACAAGACCATTCATTCATGGTTTGTGTTGTGGCTAATTAAATTATCACAATAATGTAGGCAATAAAACGGGGACTGACAGTCTTATTGTTCTAATGCAAGTCTGCGTGTGTGCAGAGTGTGAGACTTTAAGTGAGTGTGAAAGTGTGAGTGTTTATGTAAAAGTAGGGATAAATTTAGCCGACGTATTTAATGCGCTTCATATGATGGCGTGTATTATTTGGCTTTGACAACAACATTTAAAGCAAGTCATTTGGATTAAGATAGTGTTTTATTACGGTAAATAAGTTTAATATGTTTGTTTTTGCCTGAAAACTTATTTATCCAGACTGAATTCCTGTCTTTCCTCACGTGGACCCTTGGGGTTTTGTCTAAAAACGTCATGGAAAATCTCTGATCTAGAGACTAAACAAGAAAGAAAGGTTACAGATGCTTATGCTAACTTCCTAACAAAATATATCATACACCGTGAATAAAATAATAAAGAATTGAAAGTTGACGATACCCAGGAGTAAAGAATAATTAAAGAGGAGCGTGTAATTCTAGCTATTAAACATACACTCATAGTTGACTGTAATTCCATGATGTAAAACAAAAGATTTCATAACATTCAGATTTTTTGTTTAACCTAGATAACAAGAAAAAATATATCTCAATTATCTAAAAGTTTGTGTAAATAAAAACGCCAGTATGAAAAAATAGAAAGAAAAGAAAACTAGGCGGCAGAGAGATTGCAGGGAAATGCAACACTATGAAAATTTTTATTAAAACAATTTTTGATTAGATTTTTGCAAGCGAACGTCAAAACTGGGCTCAGCGCTCAAACAATGAACGGAGGACAAAGCAGTGGGATGGAATTGGGGAGAGGCTGTTGTGGTTTGATGGAGTGTGGGGGAGGGGGGAGGTAGTGCAATCAGTCTCGTGTTGAAACTATTAAATTTGCTGCCCTGGCTAACTAACAAACCAATTCCTTTTCTCTTTCTCTCTCTCTCTCTCTGTCTTCGCTGGACCAGGCCTTGTTGCGCGGAGCTCTCTCACAGCAAAGCGCCGTTATTCTTGTATGCATGGCTGTGGATAGATATATGTGTGCATTGCATCCGCGACGATATTACCAACACTCTAGCAAAAAGGTAAGTGTATTCCATCTATCAAGTGTTTTGTAGATAGATAGAGATAGCTATTTACATATGTAGATAAGACACGTTTTGGGTGACACAATTTCAGATAAGCAAATTTAACCCAACGATAGAAAAGGACGGCGATAAACAATAGGTCTGGGTGGAAGAGGGCGGAGCGCCTGCCTCCTAAGCGTAATGGCATAAAATCACGCGCCAATAAAATCGGCAATACAACAACAACAGCGACAACAACAACACGGACGAGGACGAATAGCAGCCAATTACGCAGAGATAAATAAGGATAATGGGCTGTAAGCTCTTTGGCAGTCATTAAACAAGCAGAAAGAGCTCAGAAAAAAAGATAAAAAAACAAAATAAAATACGAAAACAAAGCGAAGCACCCAACAACAGATGAAGAATGAAAAAGCAAAGCAAGCAAAAAACTAAAAAAAAAATGGGCAGGAATATAAAGTCACAGAGAGAGAAAAATCAGAGAAGAGCAGGTCGGATAAAAAATCGTATAAACATTCGAAAAGAGTATAAAATAACGATAAAAAGCAAAGCGTACTGGGCGAGGAGAAGTCCAGATACTTTTTTTTGGTTGGCTCTGTTTACTTTTACGCGCACATTGACTTTAACTAAATGCGACGACCACAGCAAAAGTCCTTTGGCCGGGCAGGACCCGGAGTCCTGAATCTAGGCAAAGGCAGGCAAATGAAGCGTCACCACGCCCACGGAAACCGCAAGCAGGCAAAGAGATGCCGCAAACGAGCTGCCACTCGCTTTTGCTGTCTCTATCTCTATCTATTTTACTCCCTTCCCCTTTTCCCCACATACACTTGCACACACACTAGCGCTTACATCATAATTTATGGGGCTAACAAACATTTCATGCAGCTTCCAAAAAGAGAACCGGGGAAAAGCATTTTTTAGTAGGAAGTGGAAAGAAATAATTTTTAGGTCGGACAGCGGAACCTCACATATAAACATACAGAGGAAAAAATGACGAAACTAAGTAATGAGCCGCAAGTAGTCATTTTTCGTGGGTCATTTGTTTTGAAATTTAAACATCTTCATGTATTATCCAAAAACTCGATGCAATTCGTTTACATAATTATAGATTTCCAGATTATTTAGATTTTAAAAAGGACTTCCATGAGAACTACATAAATTAACAATTTGAACAATCTTAGGAATATTTTTGAATATTGGGTTTTCTTATTCATTTGTAATATTTTTTATTGGGCTTTCAATAATTTTTCGTTGGTTAAAATTCTTATGACATTTCTATTATAATAATAATAATAAACGTTATTACTGAACTAAGGGCATATATTTGTATTTAACTTATATATGTCTATAAACTTATACCATTTAAAGTTTCAAACATTTTCTCCGTGGTCTCGACGTAGGTCACATATTCGAAACAAATAATTTAAACTTTTTAACTTAAATACTTAGGTTGATTTCGAATTCTCAATTAATGTAAAACCTCCAAAGCCCCATAATAATAAACCTAAATATTTGAATATTTCACACAAAATAAGTATTTAAGTGAATATTTAAAGCAGAGACCTATGTTAAACATACACACAATGCACTTAACTTCCATTATGGGCCTTCAAAGATAAGTGTTTTACTTAACAATTTAAGGGACCTATTAATCGATTTTCGTTGGCATTTGAATATGTATGGTTGAGAATCTCGTTGTATACACATAAGCTCATGCCACATAGAGTCAACAAATTATTGCAGAAACAAAAACCCACAAAAAAGAAGAAGAAGAACATGCAAAATTTACGTACATACATATAAAGTTTACGCATTCGGTTTTAAAAGACTACGCCCTACCACCACTGACCCCCTTACGTATCGAAAGTTAATGGCCAAACAAAACAGAAAAACTAGGAAAAAAAAAGGAGCATATCCTATTTACATACATATATATTTAACTTCCGCCCCGTTACTCTAATATTTCGAGACAAACCCTGCAAAGAAAAAAAATAAAACAAAAAATTGAGGCCATCCGCGCAAATTTGGCACAAGCAGCAACTGCCACGCCCCATTTGTAATAAAGTGTGGACTGTCGAAAATTAATAAATGGATGCTGGATGCTAGATGTTGGATGCTGCAGCTGCTGCTTCTCTCCTAACTCCAACTCCCACTCCTATAGGCCCTCAACGTCAAGATATTCTCTTTTTTTTCGCTCATAAAGGCTTTAAAAATTGAAAACTTTTTACTTTCGTTTATTATGTGGTTAGGCCCTTTTAACTCCCATAAATTGCAACTCATTTGCTTTTAAAGAAAGCGTATAATTTATGTTTTTTTTTTAATTTATTACGGCACAAAAAGTTAGTAAAGTATAAACACTATAAGAAATGCAATGCAACACCGCCATCACAACAGAATGTTGGAACGCTTACACTCTATGGTGTAGACAAAGTTTTTTTTTACATTTCCTCGACTCCAACTTAAACAAATAGTTGTGCTTCTTATTGATTGCTCGTTTGGAAAGTATATAAACTCAATGTGACCTAAGAAGTTGCCAAAAAAAAAAACTGCAAACGCACAGAAACCGAACCAAATTTAATGAAGAACTGAATACCTGATATACAACAGAATAACATAAGAAAGTAAACATAGGTATGACATGATCCAGTTCTATTTTAATCGCTATATAACTTTTTTCAACGCCAAAACTATTTTTATTTATTAACACTTACATATACTTAAAATATTATTTTGAAGCACTATTTCAAGTTTCTGACTACGCTAAGTTCACCTCATGAAAATATGCGAAATAGTCACTTAATTAAAATAATTTGCAATTTAAAAAGATGGCAATTCGATTGATTAAAAACTTTAATTTAATAAAGTAAATTTTTATTTCCAAAGCCGGAAACCGATTGAAAATCGAGCAAAATGTTTTACTTCAGAAGACACAACTCAACTGCATCTTTATTATGTATGCCTTCACATCGTCCATGTCAGATATGTTGTCAAGAGCAGAGACGCTACTCAAATTAAGTTTAAATGAAATAGTCTACATTCATAGAAACAGAAGAGGGGGAAAAAAACGAGGAAAAGCGTAGGAATGAAAATATGTGGAGCTGTTAGTCTGATACAAAAATATGAGAAATATGCATATATGAATGCGGAATATATTTCACATTGTGGGCATTTGCCTTCTGTCTGAAATATCATCTGCCATCAAATATTCATGGAATTGTTTTTCCGTGTTATTCCATCCATCTTGCGTGCTAACTGTCTGCCTAGTGCCAGTTTAAGTTGTATAATATATACATAATAGCGTAAATTAAATAAATAATAAAAGATACCAAGCGTAGAGTAAAAAGTTTTCTTTTTCTTCTTGTTTTTTTGTTGTGGCTTTTGGTTGAGACATTTCTGCATTGTTCAAGAGCCTTTTGCATTCTCACAGCCAGTCAGTCAGTTGGTTGGTTAGTTAGTTAGTCAGTCAGTCAGTTATGGAAACCTTCGCAAAATGTTGCACTTTTCTGTAAATGTATCTCACTATTTCTACATCTGTATCTCTGCAACTCTTACTGTGTGTAGTTGTGTTTGTCTCCTCTGTCTGTGTTGTGTTTTTTGGTTGGCTTTGCCTCAATGTTTTCAACGTAATCAAAAGTTTTTAATTCCATTTGCTGGTTCGAGTTTTGCCTTTTTTCGACCAAAAAATGTGTGAGTCTCTTAGTTCTTCCGTTTGTTTGTTTGTTTATGTTTTATTTTTATTTATTTTTGTTGATAGAAAAATATTTTGTAAAAGTTGCGGCTAAAAGGTGCTGCAGTCGTTTGATGTCCTCACCCTTAACTATACCTCATGGCATTTATTTTAAAGACAATTACGTAAAAGTATGCAAAATACCATAGGAAAATTAGGTTTATATGTACTTTGAAGTATGCAGATAAGTTACTTGACCTGATTCGAATATATTTGATATCTAATTGAATTCCAGGAGAACATTCTTGGAATAAATGGCAGGATAATAAAAAAAAGACTTCTATGCGAGAGGTTTGAAGCTTGTAGAGATAATCAAAACTGCTTTTGTCGATTTCAGCATTTGCCAAAGAAATAAATAGCTAATTAAGACGAAGACCAGTATTTGCCACAGTTTAATATAAAATTATTAATTGTGAATACATTTCGAACTGCTAATGACTTCAACACGTTTCTTGAATACATAGCTTAGAAACCTTTTAAATTCAATTATGAAATATTTGCTGCAGTGGCCATTTACGAAATGATGAGGTGCTTTTGTGGAGGGGAAACAATAGATAACAGAGAAATGCATTTTTGATTGGTAATTATACAAAATTGAGAGCAACAGCAGCCACCTAGTTTGTCAGTAGGTGAATCTCTTGCATCTAAATCACTTGAATTCCACATCACTCATAAATCAAGCAACAGCTGGGGGTAAAATTCTCCTGACCGAGCAAAGAGCTGACCAAACAATACAACAACACCAACACCAACAACAGTAGCAAAACTGAACCACAAGTTGAAGTAAGCTACAAAATTTCATGTTTTCAAATTTACAGGGCTGTGTGGCCATACTGAGCTTAACATGGATTATCAGTCTGACGGTATTTGGTTTTCTTGTACTACCCAAAGGTAAGTTGGACCCCAAATTCCAACACAAATGCAGCTGCTCATTTACGTGACTGTCTATATGCATATATGTATACTTATCTTATATACATTTTTAAATGCAGGCTACTATTTCAACAACACGGGTCTAATGGCTTGCGAGCCATTCTATAGTAAACCCTCGTATCGGATTTTATCGACATGTGCCCTATACTTTCCCACCACCATGGTATTGATGTACTGTTATGGCTCCAGTTTTCATATGAGTCGATTTCGCCTAAATGATCCAACAATGCCATTGACAGCGGCTGTCCATCATCCGCATCCTCATCCCCATCCTGCCCAGCAGCAGCACCAGCAACAACAGCAGCAGCTACAACATCATCTCTTTGGACAAGGTAGCGGTGGCCATGGGCATTCACATCATCCGCATCATCATCATCATCATGGTCCACCAGTTATGAACCATCTGAGTATGGCCATGGGCATGGGTCTGGTCGGCATGCCCAACATGACAAATAAGATTACCAAAAAGGTGAGGCAAAGTAGCGAAGAATGGAGAAAAACGCTTAAAATTTCATTTAATTACATTGTTAAATGCCTTGCAAATGTTATTACAGATTGTGCCCATCCAGGAGAAGAATTCAAGTGGCTCCACATCACGTTCAATGGCAGCCATATCATTGGGATTCATTGTTATGGTCACACCATGGACCATTCAAGAGATTGTCACCGCATGCACTGGCTCCAAGGCAAGTAGTTTTGATTTTTGCACATTTTACTCATTCTTCCCTCTCCTCCGTTCTGCACAACGTGGCGCATACGTAATCAGTTTGCTTATGTTGCTCATACTCCACGTCTGCCGTATAAGCATTGATTTCTACAAGTTGTTTTTCTTTTTGCTACCGTTTGTTGTTGTTTATTTTGAAGACTCCCCCCAACCACTACATTTTCTCTTTTTCGTATGTGTGCGTGTTTGTTGCAGTTGCCTCCATTCTTGGATTTCTTGGTCACTTGGACAGCCCTGAGCAACAGCCTGTGGAATCCGTTCATGTACTGGCTACTGAATTCCGATTTTCGTCGTCTTAGCCGTCAATTGATGCCCAACAAAGTGAGTAAATTTGATTTCAAATTTCATTTTCCCAATTCGCTTCGTTCGATTTTTCAATGTTCTATGACAGAATTTTTTTTTCCCTTTTCACAATTTTTTTTTGGTATTGGGTGAGCTTTTAGTTATTTCGCATTCGTTTTGATGAGGGTGAATTGAATTTCAACTTGTTAGCTTTGCTTTATATAGTTGTTATTTTGTTTTTTGAGAACTACAGATTTATAAAATTAAGTCACGTGAATATATTTTTACCCTTGTAGTGGGTAATACTGGATTTGTCAGATAGAAACCTAATTAATCATTTTTATTCTTACTCACCATGAAAATTCCATGATTCAATTATTCTCTCTTTAATTATTCCCTATTTAGGAGCTACAGAAATTACTATTATTACGGTATTACGGCTTTTTATTACCAGGCGTAAGCCATATACGACAATTGGGCGGATTGAATTACTATAACTTTAGGAAGTATATTTACGAATAATTGAGTTATTAAATAGAATAAGCTATCACATTCCCAAATTTTAATGGGATCGGACAGAACCATTTAAATTTAAACCAATATAAGTTAGCTCTGCTTAAAATGTGGTATTTATTATAAGTCCCTATTACAATAAGTAGGCCAAGAGTAATGTGTTTTCCATCCACTATGAGAAGTGCTGCCATTAGAAGATCCGACTTTATAGTTAATTATTTAAGGCTCTTAATTCTAATCGCATATATAGGAATAAATACTTTGAAGACTTATTGAACAGAATTATAAATCGGCTAATGGGTGGAAATACATATTCCACAGAATTTTCTAGCTCAAGATTTATCATTTTATTAGCATTTTAAAATTAATTTAAATTTAATTTTTGATGTTGCTTTTATTTATTTTTTTTTTTTTTTGTATTCTTGGGGTCCTACCTTCCTCCTTATTATTATATTTGTGAACTTCTAGAAATAGGTAATGCCTTGCAAATAAATCTAAACTATTTTCAAGATTTTCTCGTCGTAGATCCACCCGTAACTACTCTTACACGATATGATCTTCTTGTATAGCATACTGTCTGTGGTATTGATTGATTGATTTGCTACTGATTTCACTCTTGACTCTCGAGCCTCGACCATTGACCCTGATTTCTGCATCTCTTTCTCTCCCACTCATACTTTGAGGGATTTTATCTTCTGAGCTGAAATTTTCAACCAAAAAACACACTAAAAATGCTGTTCACTTGCAGCTTAGGTTACTTTGTTTTGTGCAACATTTTGTAGAGTGGGGAGTTTGGGGGAGGGAATAACGAATGATTCTAATCTCATAAATCCCACCAACAAAAAAGGTGCAAGCTGAGCTGAGCTCTGTGTTTCTGTCTGTGTGTACCGAACAACAACTATGCAAAGGCATAGTGAAAAGTGATTTTGAATTATGAAAGAGAAAATCCAATGCGGCATGCAGCCCCTCCCTACCCCTCCGCCGCCAGCATTTGGCCCTATGGCCATTCGGTAGAGTGCAGTCAAGTTGTATGATTTACTTCCTGAAGAGCTCACACAAAAACAAAAACTCACACAAGTGCAGGCCATTTGGCTATTTGTAGATTTATGATGGTGGATTTTGTGCGTACCACGAGGAAATGGGAATTTAAAATGCTTATTAATTTTTGTTTGAACAGCGCAAAACTAAAAGTTGAATTTATGTGTCGTTGCAGTGTTTTCCCCATGAGGATACGCCCGAACACAAATCAGCCTGTTGTCACATCAATGCAAACGATTTTGAAATCACAACACTTCCGATGCCCCCAGAACCGCCGGCTTCTCGACCACCAGGACAGACCCAGAGTAGTGGAACTTCTGCCGGAGGAGGAGCGGGAGGTGGCATTGGCACCACTATTGGCGGCTCTGTACTTGGCATTTGTGCTCGTTCTCGCGCGAATAGTTTGAGTCGCAGCGCCTCTCAATATATTAGAGGAACTCTCACTGGCGTAGGCGGTCACGCTCATACCCATCTACAGTCCCAAGCTAATGCCACTGCCAACAGTGATGCTTATGCCACCATGCGCCCCGATATTGAAGGTCTCAGTGAAAAGTACTGGGGTGAAATTTTAGAGCGAACCGTCAGTTCGGGCAATCTTAGTGCCATGCAAAAGAATTTTCCCATACATTATCCACATTATCAGATGCATCACCCACAGCATCAAATGCCGGCACATTCAATGCATCATCAGCAGGTGGTACATCATCAAATACATCAACCGCAACAACATCAAACGACATCGTTTAGTAAACATAGTGATCTGCACCTAAATATGGGGCAAGAGGCCACAGCAGCCGAATTGAGTAAATTTTCCAATTCGGAGCCAAAACTATGTGAGCATCTCTTTCACGATGCGAATTGTGCCAAAAGTAAGGCGGCAGCTGCCAATTTGGTAGCAAGTGGGGGCGCTGATATATCCAACAAATTGGCTGCTGGTCGTAGTATTCCGGATATTTAGTACGCAGAGGACGTTATACTCGCCAATAGTCAGATGGCTCGTAAATGTTTGCATCATCCATTGCATCAGCAAGCATCAGGAGGCAATAGGAGCACTAAGACTACATTTGGACATGGTCATGGTCATCATCATGGCATCATGGGCGGCAGTATGCGACTGAATAGGATTCGGGTTGCCTGTCATAGTCCACCACCAACAATGCCAACAGATGCAACTACAGCATTGCCATTAGCCGAGTACCGAAAGTAAAGGAAAGAAAAAACTTTGGTAGAAGCAAAAAATCGAGTGAAAAGTCGAGCGGGTCTAACCACAGTAGAGTGCATGTCAGTTTATCTATAAGATTCATAGGTCATTTGTGTGTGTGTCTATGTATGTGTGTGTGCGTGTGTATGTCTAAATATATTTGTATTATCCCATAGTAAAATCTATCCGAAACGAAAAATTCAATGATTACTCATAGTAATAGCTTAAATTAAACATTTTACTTTAATCAATGTCTAAGCTAAAAACAAAAAAAAAAACTAAATCCGAATCAAATCCTAACTTTTGTGATTGTCAAGAATTTAAATGAGTTGATGTGTTTTGTGTGTAATTGTAACAAAAAAACCAAAAATGAATGTTAAATAATTTTCAAGACAAAATTAATAATTAAAAGTAACAGTTAACTGAATGTAAATTCAAAATGAATTTTAGTTTAGACTAAATATATATATATATATATATGTATGTATATATATATATGTATAACAAACCAAATATTAGATATGTACTTAAAACAATATAGTATATATATAAAACCCATTTAGTATAGTATAAAAAATATGCCACCAAGCAATTCGAAAAGAATGTTTCAAATACAAAAAACCAAAAAACATATATGTATATGAAATAAATTTAAAATAAATCAAATATCAATTGAATATTGTTTTCATATTTATTTAAAATGTTGACCCCTTTCTCCCTCACTCACAAGCAGTCACTCAATTTCTATCTCTCTCTTTGTATCTCTCTCTGTCACTCTGCCAAGTCAATTTAATGGCAATTACATTGAAACCAATTTAAAAAAAAAAACAATATGACCCATAACAAAAATAAAAACAACAAATCTCAATTACACAAACAAATAGAAAAAACGGATGGGATGGAGTGTAAAAAAAGCATTAAGAAAAAGCGAATAAACCTAAATAAATTAAAAATTATTCAAATTTGATTTTTTATATGCCAAAACGAGATGACAAAAATGCAAATTAATTTCGCATACGGCGTCGCTGGAAGAAAACGCGCCAAACGAACACAAAAGTTTAAAAACTAATTTTCACAAAACAATTTTCAGAAGCCATACCCGAAAATGCTACCAAGCTTCTCTTCCCTCTCCCAATCCCCCATTCACAGTCAAGGCAATGAGCGCCAACAGTCCCAAAGGGAAGGAGATGCGAGAAGGTTCACAAACTTGTCCTGAATTCAGGAATAATGCACACTGGTACCAACAAAAAATCTACAGATGAACTAGATAGAATGTATTTCTATAAAATTCCAATTTTAATCCACAATTTAATTAAAATTTAAAACACACAAAAAATCTTAAAAATGATTATTCGCAGCAACAATTATTCAACCTATACGATATTTGATTCGGGATCTGCTAGGATCGTAAGAATAATATTGATTTACTTTTAAATTATTTTAGCCCTTTCCCAGCTCTTTGCATACTTTGAGTTAGGAATTAGTCCTGCCCATCTTTGTACCACTGTGCGACATCGGTTTCTTTGGCCAATTTGAATCTCAATCTGAACCTGAATGTGAATTTTGGAATCACATTTTCCTTGCTTTTTTCCTCTCGGTGGTTGGTGCTACTTTTTTTTCATTTTTTGGTGGTCCCTTGGCCAAAAAATTACACGCTCTGCTGCATTTTGTAACAATAATCGCCGGTGTTTGCTGCCCTTCTCGTTCAATTCTCCCTACACAGTAGTTTCTGGCCACCATATTCACGCCCTGTAATTTTTCGTTGGCAAATAAAAGAAACTTTTCGTATGAAAGCCAAGTTTGTTCTGCTCTGGTGTGATCTTTCGCCCATCCACTGCCATATCTTGTGTTTTTCTTTCTTGATTCGCATTTGTTGGCCATCTGAGAGGGAGTTTTTTTTTCATCGGGTGGCATGAGAATTGTAGTTGTAATTGGAGAATTTGACTCCTTGCACCATTTGGTTGGGCCCCTCTTGGCCAGGCCACTAAGATTTTTGCCTAATTTGATTAAGCAGGGCAAAAAAAAGGCACTAATTGGGGTTTATCTAATTGCGGCAAAGGCAAAACTTTTGGTCATCACATTCAGGATGGATGGCAAATTGGAATTGGGGTAAAGTCAAAAGGATTTTGTGTGAATGAAAAAATTAAAATGTTTAAGCACTTGTGCTTGAATAATTAGCTTTTATGAAACAATCGTATTTTATATTAAACAAAAATTTTTAAATGGATTTTAAATTGGTTAAAGAAATAATTATAATCAAAGGTTGTAGAAACTTTTCCACTCAGATTATTTTTTAGATTTTAACTTTTCGACAATTGTTGAAATAAGTTTGTCTAACAAGAGCTGGAAAGTAACTTAATATAAAAAAAAAAGATTGTCTAACTATAGTTATAAAGTTCGGCAACCCTAGAAGCGAAACGAAAATGTATGGCCAAAACCGATTAATATTTCAGCCTGAATTAGGAAAGGCAAGTTCGAAAATGCTGCGGAACTGCTGATGATTTACATTTGAAAATTACTTGAAAGCGGGAACAGACCTGATTTGATGGTGCCCGGATATGCAATTACCTTACTAGAAGTTGTACGGTGATATATCCTTGAAACTCTTCCATAAAGATCTTTAGAGATACCATTGTACCCTATTGTAACTGGTATAAACTTCTCTATGAAATCCTCTGGACAATAATATAATAATTTTAAATTTTTAATAATAATTATTACATAGTCTCTTTACAATTTTATAATTATTATAATAGTCTCTTTACAATTTGTACTTTTCAATTTAATTCTTTGGGATTTATAATTAGCAGTAGGCGATGCCAATTACTTTTACGAAAATCAAGTCAAGCCACACAAATTTCTTAAATTGACTGCAACTTATTTCAACTCAGAGATTCGTGGCGATACTATTTACCCTTGCAACAATATTTCTTCGACACATTCCAAAAAATATATGTCTTAGCTTAGTTTTATGTTTTAAACAAAAACATGGAAAAACAAAAGAATCGATCTTCCTTGACCAAGCCGTTGCGTCCTGTGGTAATATCGGCCAAGCGCTTTGATGACATCCAGTCGAGAGCAAAGAACGAGAAGAAACTAGCCCAATTGGCAGCCATCGAAGAGGAACATCGTTATAGACAATATCTGAAAGAGGGCAACGATCATCTATGCAGTTTTTTCAAGGAGAATATTTTGAAACGTAAAGCCGATGCAGAGGCAAAAATACAGTACCAAATACCCGAGGCAGACCAACAACAGGAGAATGAGACCAAATTGCTACAAGATCATTTGCGTAGAGAGCGCATTGTCAGAGCCAATAAAATGCTGCAACAACTTAAGCCCGGACCAAGAGCCCTACATCAGGCATTACTGGAGAGCGATTTGATCCATCAGAGACATTATAACGAGGCTCTTAATCGTGAGATTGCTCAAGCAGCCGCCGATCAACAGAAGCTGGATGAACAACAATGTCCCGAGATATTGATACCCTTTACCAAAGCAACTGAGGCCGAGGAGGTGGCACAAGAGAAGGCAAAAGTGCAGACATTCCGTAAGGATCTGATGCGTGATATGCAGAAAAGATGCCGAAATAAGTATGAAACTCGCTTGCAAGAGCTTTGCGAAGGTGCAATGGAAAGAGTACAATGCCAAGGCATAATAAACGAACAGGAAAAGGCCGCAAAGGAATTGAGGGCACGCCGACATGATTTTGGACGCAATGCCTACAAAGAGGCGCTCAAAGAAAAGGCAGAAAGGGCAGAACGTAAGTAATAGTAGAAAAATATCCCTTCCATACATTAAGTCTCTACTTCTAGATGAGCGCATTTGCGATGCGATTGATGATCGTCGAAATTGTGTGTATCTCGTGGCTAGTCGCAATCTAAGTTCACGCTACAATACCCATGTGAAGCAGATGCGAGCCGATCAAATAGCCGCTCGAGAGGCTCGAGCTGTGCGTGTTTGTCAAATGCAACAAGCCAAAAAACGTCAGACTGAAGATAGACAACACGTTGAGGAAGATCGTTATGAATTTGAGATCAAAGTTGATGAAGAACGTCGCCAATGTGAGCTAAGAGAATTGGCCAATCAGCGCAAAGCCTATCAACTGGAAGAACAACGATTGGCCAGAGAGAAACGCCAACGTCGAGAGGAAATTGAACGTTTTGAGCTTGCGAGACGTTTGAAGAACTCCGAAGCCAATAGGCACTTCAAAATACTAGAAGAATGTAATCAAGAAAAGATCAAGAGCGATTTACGTAAGACTCTCCAATGTCAGCGAGATGAGTTCATGGAGCAACGTCGTCTGGAACTGATGCGCATTAGTGCCTGTAACGATGATCCCTATCTGGAGGATGATAAGAACTTTTTTGCCCAAGCGGTCGATGTCATGGACAAATCATGTGAAGTCGGACGTCCTCTCTATCCCATAGCCATGGCTGCAGATCGTTATCAACGTGAGAATAATCTAGATCTGCGTCCAGAGGCAAAGGTGGTTAGGCGTAGTAAATTGCGTGACTATTGCTGGCCTGGTTTTGTCTCAAAGGCAGATTTGGCCTATCGTAAATACGAGCAGCGCGAAAAGTGCCGAGAGGCCACGGAGCATGATCGTGATCAGATCTACTTTAACGCAATTAAGATACAGAAAATGGCATCGGCAGAGAGACCATATAAGCCTTGCATTTCATCATGTCCCATCAAATGTTTTCGTGAAAATAACATGCAACCCAATAGGAAAGTGGATATCGGGAAGTGCGCAGAAAAAGGACCGCCACCTGTGCCGCCAGTTGATACATATCCTCCGGCAAACTTGAGACTCTCCGATGCAAAATGTAAAATGCTAAGCGTGGTCCGTAAAGTTCTCAATGGAATGAAAATTGATGAAAAGCTGCCTGCACCAGGGCCACCTCAACCACCCAAGGACAAGGAAGATGTAGTTGTACCTGTCCCAATTTTAATTCAGGTCGCATCGAATCCTGCGCCCAGTGGGGAACCAGAAGAGGAAGTTACTTCGAAGAAGAAAAGAAAACGCAAGTCAAAACCTGCAGAGACTGTGAAAAGTGGTTTTAGTGGTGGTCCACCGCCTGGCCAAGATCGGCCTGCCGATATTCCTGATCCCAAAGGAACTTGGGGTAAAGGTCCACTGAAGGCACTGCCCCCTCCAAAGCAGCCTAGCAAACGTCCAAGTGGTTTCACAGGTGGTCCACTTCCCGGACAAACTCGTGCCGCTGATGTGCCCAATCCCAAAGGAAAATGGGGCGATGGGCCCTTAAAGGCTCAACCCATTCAACCTCAACAGCCCACCAAGCGTCCAAGTGGATTTACAGGTGGTCCACTTCCAGGTCAAAATCGCGCTGCCGGCATCCCAAATCCCAAGGGCACTTGGGGCGATGGACCTTTAAAGGCCCAAACTATCCAGCCCGCTCAAACTGGACCAGCTCCTGGACATAACAATTCTACAGGCATTCCACAAGCCCGAATAATCATACGCACTGTTTCCATGTTGCCCCAGTCACAACGTCCTGTGCAGCAAACAAGGCGTTCTCAAGGTTTTACAGGAGGACCGCCTTCTGGACAAAATGTTCCTGCACCTATACCAAATCCAAAAGGAACTTGGGGAACTGGTCCATTGCAGGAGCAAGCTAAACAATTCGAAAAGAAACGATAAGACACCGCTTAAAACGAAAAAAGACCAACCAATTTCCAAAATTTACGTTTCAATTCCTCTATTTATATCGATGTTTATCCCTTTTCGTGAGTCAGCAAATAAATAAAATAGAAAATCATAAAGAGAAGCAAAAGAGTGTTGCTTGGGGAAGGTAAAACCACACAACCCACACACAGCAGAAAAAGGATTCATTGGTAGACTATGACGACGCCATGGCACAGACAGCACAGGAAATGACGTTAATGGTTTTTTAAAAGCACTTAAACTTGGCGCAAAAGTTTTTTTTCCCATTCTTTCTCTCGACTTCCATTTGCCAGGGTCCAGGCAGGGGTCGCTTGCTTGTAACCCTTCCATCCAGTGACACTTGGCAGTTGGGCTTACGCGCTTTGTTTAGCAGCAGAGAGTGGAGCTGGACTTGAATACAGTGGACAAGTGGCCAGAAAGTGCTCCATAAATTCCAATTAATGCGTGGACAAAGTTATTAGGTTACGCGCGTTGGTCTACGTCTTCATCAATTTGCGACTGACTGACATTCATTTTTGTTTTCATTTAGCTTATTAGTAGAGTGGGTGGAGCAAAGTGGACATGTCAAGCGTAACCACACCATAACTTAATTTAGTCCCCGGTTAACCAGGCTGATGAACCCAAACACTTGGAGGTCACTTTTTGCTACTCTCTCCATCCCTCTCTCTCTCTCTCTTTTCTGGTCAGCAATCTCATCAGTATAATTACGGTGAAGCCCACAAAAATTGTTCGCCAAGATGCAACTCCCGAAGGGTTAATCAGTAACCGGTTAGAACTTTGCAGTCTTTGGCGCTTAGTCGAGCGCAAAGCTTCAATTAACTAAAGGCTGGGCCATGGCCATCAGTTTGTCAAAGTAATGAAAAGTTTTGTCGGCTGTCAAAGTTAACCAATTTGTGGCATTAATAGCTTATCATCAACCAGGCGATCAGAGACCTTAAAAAATTTACCTACACACAAAAAGTGAGAGAAAAGTTTAATAGCATTGCCTTACACTAACTATTGTTAATTTTCCTGAAAACTGAAACCACATAGTAACATAATAACTGCTGATTCTATTCCGTTTATTATCACCTGAACACATGGCCGTACAGGCGTAAAATTTGTATCCGGAATCTCTTTTAGCAGAGGGCATCTCTCTTAATAAATAAATTCAATAAATTGAATACAAAATCCTCCTCTAGTGAACTAAAGCGTAAAAACAAATCTTTTCTTGATGTTTATTTTTAAAGAAGTTTTAAATTTATCTAATGAAACAAATGGCAACAAAAAAAGTTCAATTGTTTTACAAACAAACACACAAAACAAAAACGATAAATTTTTAATAAATGAAGCAAAAGCAACAAGTGGTGTGAAATAAGTGAGAGGAATTGTTAAGAAATTTTCTAAAGGGGTGAAGAACAAAAGAACAAGCCAAAGACAATAAGAAAAAAGCATTACGTATACGTAAAGTGGGCAAGTGGCATTCCTGGCATACCCAACGCAATTGTAATGTAAAACAAAGTGCTTGCTCCCTCTTCGTTTCTCATTCTCGTTCTCTTTTTTACTTTCAAGCAATTTAAAACCCAATAAAAGTTGCAGTATGAAAAATTACTTAATGAAATTAAGTGTGAAAAGTGTAAAAGAATCTTGTACTAAGGGCGAAGACGAAGGCGAAAGCGAAAGCTTAAGGCTCTCGACATTGTAAGTGTGTGGCGAAGCATGAAAAGCCAAATAGCAGTAAATAATAATCATGCCATGACTTATTGGCTTAGCCAGATGCCTAGAATTTCTGTTGAAATCGGCTAAGCTACTTGCGCGCCAAGTAGAAGACTCTTAGACCGCTTGAAGTCATTTTCGGGAGGACGACTTAAAAAAAATGGAACAAATTATTTGCTTTACAAAAAGACAACCTTGGTTAAAAAAGAACCTTGAGAAATGGAGAAAAAAACTCGTATGGTAATTATGTGCTTTTAGACCGATCGATCAAATACTCCACAATAAGAGTGTCTTTATTGAAGCCATCTACAGGTTATTCATAAGTCAATCGACGCCCAGTTGAACGACGAACACTTGATTTCGGTGTAGAGTTTTTAGTTGTTGACTTTTCACTGGCTTCTGGCGTCGTGTTCAATGAATTTATGGCTGACATGTGCAGCTTAAAACCATAAAGACTAGCAAAAAAAAAAAATGGTTAGAAAGCAGAATCAAAGTACAAAAAGGTTAACTCACCGTGGTGTGTAACTCTCCTTGGGCTCCTCCGGGCGTAATTCAGGAAATTGCATAAAAAACATGTGCGGAAAACTAGTGCCAAACATGGCGCCATCTAACATGCCGCAACGTGAACGTGGATGATATATATCGTTACAGCAAGGACAATAGACCTTCACATGTGACTGACTGTAGTAATCGAAGCGTCCAATTGGCAATACATGCTGGCCCTTACCATTTCGATTGCAAAAGATACGTGGACACACTCCAAAATCTCCGCGATGATATTTCAGGCACATGTCATTGATGCCTTTCGTTGTTACAATGTAGCGAGCATGGATTAGGCCATACAATTTTGCCGCATCCTCAGCCACCGGTTCACACAGATGATTCCAAATGTCTGTATTAAACTCTGGTTCCGTAATCAAATTGAAGGTGCGGCTAAAATTGACCACCGATGTCTCCAATCCAGTTAAATTGAATTTATCCCTAATATAATCATTGGGCACACGGCAAAGAAACTCTTTTCCTCGTAGGCCAACAAACCAATTGATCCAACTTGTATCGCCAACCACCGATGCCGACGAATCGTTATTTGTACTACTAAAATTGAATCATAAAAAGTTTTACAGTTATTAGTTATATCCAACAATTTATTAATTCACTTACTTGCACGACATTCTCGTATGTGTCTCCAGTAAAAGTGTTGCAAATTAGTAAAAGTATTTACTTGACATTTGTCAATCATTGACATTTGGGAATGTTAACTCATGGCTACAGTTATTCATCGGGAACTATCGAGAAAAATTACTGTCAGAATATATGTGTTATGCTACACTCAAACCCCTAACATTAAAGACTAAAGGAGGTGTACATATTTCTTATATAGTTAAACCAGTTTTAAATTTTTAATAAAATTCACAATAAAATAAAAATTTGCCCAATTTATGTTAGATTTAGATACTTATACGATATCATACAAGACATTTTACCGTCTCTCATTTTAAAATTCATATTATTTAAATTTTATTGTGATCAAATATTTATGGTTGTAATTTAACAAATGTTTGTTTAGATTTGTCTGTTTATGTTGTTATAGTGATATATTTTAAGACTTTGTGTACTTGAAAACTAAGTTTTTTTTCATTGGGATATATTATAGTATTACAAAGTATTAAAGAAAATATAAACGGTGTCTTGTTTTGCCTCCGGAACGCCATTTATCTACTTTTTTTCATTGCCTGCTTTTGCGTTTATCTTGTTGGCCATTAAGTATATGAAGTCTGGATGTGCTGAAGAAACAGAACGCGTCAAAAGGTCTCCTAAGAGATTCATTATTAGGGTTAAGAGAATACAACTGGGCTTACTACTTTTCGAAACTAGTTAGTACAACTGATGTGAGTTTCTTTTGCCAAATTCTCTTACATTAGCTTCAGGGAGACAGATTTTGATTAAACCCCCTGGGTTTCTAACCTATCTGAAACATGTAGGCTGGATGCTTGTCCACATACAAGAAAAAAAAGGTATATGATAGCCCAGGGAAGAGAAGGAAAAAAACACGAACAGAAAACAAGGCACAAAAACGAAACCTAAAATTGAAGTAACAAAACAAGCCAACACGAAAACCAGACTACCCCTCTCTCTCTATGTGTGTGTTTGTAAGCACAACGCATGTGTGTATGCAATTTTTTGGCACAAATTCAATTCCAATTTTCACTTAAAACTTTTTAACTCGCTTTCCAGTTTGGTCGTAAAGCGTTTCACCATCGTCCATGCAGTTCGCCACGAAGATGCCCTTGAGACAAATTAAGTGATTTGCTCCGCTTTACACAGATTTTTGTTTCCTCCTGATTACTTTTTTTACCAATACAGCAGCAGCAGGAGGACAAAACGAAAAAGGGGAAGTTTTAAAATTAAATTGCTAAGAACAACAAGCAAAAAGAGACAGTGTTTCATTTAGTATTAGGCCAATGGGCAAAACATAAATGGATTTAAGATTGAGTCAAATTATTGAGTTGTTGGGCCTGGCGAGCCTCCAGCTCATTTTGTTTTTCGATCACCCGAGCATAATCGGCTATAATTTGACGATCCACCATACGCAATGGTTGATCATACTTCAGGACGGCCACATCGAACTGACTTTGTCCCATTGGAGTGACTGTTATCATGGTGCGAATCACTTCTTTGATGGCCGTTTCCTCATCGAGTGATTTGCCCATACCATCGCTGTGCTTCTCCATAAAACCACGCACAGTTTGACCATAACGCCCTGTGGCAGCGGCAATCCATTCATAACAGATGCCCGACGGTTCGGTTTGATATAAATGCGGTTTGCCATTGTCATCGAATCCGCCAATTAAACACGATATGCCAAATGGACGGCAACCATTGCTTTGTGTATACTTTTGCTGAAGTTCTGCTACATACCTAAAATGACAGACATTGGAACATCAAAATAGTTATATTTAGAAGCCGCCTCTTCCTACTTACCGTGACATATAGTCCACACTAACGGGTCGTTCAAAATTCAAACGATGACTTTGAGCCTCCACTTGGGCACGATTACACACTATGCGAGCATCGGCTGTTAGGCCAGCAAACGTCATTATAACATGATCGTCAAGTAAACGTATCTTACGTATTGAACGCTCTTCCTGGAGATCACCAGGCATCTTTCTTTCCACACCCAACAAAATGCAATCATCAGTGCGTAAGCCCACCTGAGAGAACAGGAAATACATAAACCGGAGATGGTACAATTTTACAGAAAGATTCATCAACGAACCGCTGTGGATCCTTTGCGTACTGCCTCCTGTGCGTATTCCACTTGCAGTAAATGACCATCGGGTGAATAAATGGTCACCGCACTATCATAACGTTCGCCCATAATCAATATAGAAAATATGCTTTTAATCTTTACAATATTGGAATTTTTACAATAATATCAACTGGAAAAATAAATAAATATCATAGTGTCAAGAGTCTCAAAGGAGATTGACTATGAAAAAATACACAAAGGAGTACTTACAATTATATTTTTAAAATATAATTTTTTTCAATATCACATAAATCTAGACAATTCAATTTTGACCTCAAATGTTCTTAAAACTTTTATCATAAAAGTTGTGAAAAAACGAATTGAAATTTGTTTCTTTAAGTTGAAAACTTTTCGAGGACATTAAAATCTGGAAATAAATAAGTCTATCTACATTTCAAAGCATTTGCCTTGCATTAAATTGACTGAGTTTCGTAGGCTAGTCAAATGCGAAACGATAACAGTATTAGCACTACAAAGTTAATAGGGACCTCAACTATGTTTAAACACCAACATGGGCCTTTTACCCCACGCAGAAACTGGCCTTGCCATGAAGGAGCATAGTTTCTAATGCGCTTAGCTAAGGCCACGAGAGAATTGAGAACTAAGGGAAAACTTATAGTAGCACAGTGTTAATTTATAAAAAACATTAATAACTAAAACTATGTTTTATCAACTTTTACAAACCAGGGTCTGTTAAGGGAACAGCGAAAAGCCGTGGTAATTAAGAATAAAACTTTAATTAATAAGTTAAACTATGTTTAACAGACTACAAGCGTCTACTGCCGCCGGTTTTAAGTATGACAAGGAAAATTCATCTCTCGTTAGATCATCCACATCCAACTTCAGCCTCAACTCTCGCTGTCAGTCAGTTGTTGTTCAAATGGTTCATCATTAATTTTCACATACACCCACACACACACACGAAAAACACACTTCAACGCATTTAGGAGTCTTCTCTCTCTGAAAAGCACTTGAAGCTATCCTGCAAAACCTTTGCTCTTGTCTTTATCCCCTAACAACGTTTATTGGTCTTTAGCTCTCTGACAAAATAAGGTTCACACAAGACGGGGTGGGAATTGCGGGAGATGCAGAGAATGAGTAAGAAAAACAACAATCAACACCATTTGCCGCTACAAATTAAGCTCGAAGCAAACAAATCGTGGAATCATTCAGCCAGTTAACCAAGCCCAAACCCAAAACGCAAAAGAAACTCCATCTCCTCCCAAAATCAGGCGTCTGCCCCAGCTAGAACTTGCCCCAAAGGCAATTTCGTTTTGTGTTTAGACCGAAGGAAAGCAGGTTCTTTTCTTCGATTTGGGGTGAACGGTGCTTATCGGGTATAAAAATGGTGTGGGTTAAAGTGCTTAATCAAAATGCCTTGGAAACGTTGCGTATACTTAATTTTAGTTCTTTTGCCCCATCGACTGATGTGCCAATGACTACTTAATGAATTAAATGTTCATGTTGTTGTTCTTGTTCCTCTTGTTACTGTTGCATGTTTATGTTTATTTAATTTACAAGTATATTAAGCACTTTTAAAAGAACTCTTGAAGTTCTTTCAAAACGAATAAATTAATATTGAAAATATTTTGTGAGATGAATTTAAAAAAAAGGCTCGAGGTTATTTTGCCCAAAGACCGAAATATAAATAAATTATATTAAAACTGTTTTATTCATTTGATTAAATTATTGGCAAAATTACATTTTCTGTGTTGTCAATTTTGATAAATGTTTAAATAAATTCATTTAACGTATGCTCCAATCTGCATGCGAGTTGTGATTAAAAAGTAAACAGTAAATTATATTTATTTTATTTATTTGCAATGTAATGATAGATCAAAATTTGAAAGATTTAAATTTAAAAATTCGTTATTATCGTTTTTCTCTAGGTTATTTGGTATAACCTATTGCTCGAAATCAAACTATTTAATCTTCTATTAACTTATTGTTAGTCATACAAAAATCTACTTCATCCATTTAAAGAAAGTATTCAAACATCAAATGATTTCTATCTAACAATAAGTATATTTATATGTATGTATATCCTTACAGATATGAGTAGAAGGATTCGTTGACTTTGGCAACTTCCCTCGCTTCTTCTGTAACAAATGCACCGTGCAACCGCATAAAACATATTTTTTGAATTGTCTACCGTGGCAATATAATTGCATTTTATGTGTTTCTATTCATTTTGTGTTTAAAATTCCTGTGTAATTTATTTATTTAGAGGTGCAACGTGGTATGTAAGGCGTGACCAGTGTGGGGTGGAAAGATGATTGTAGGGCCGCATAACGTAACATAACATTGGCACGTATTTAATCCTACTAAGTATGCTGCCAAAAATAAAAAAGCTCGATTCATGTTCCCAGTTCTGGTTGATGCTGTTGGTCCTAGCTCTTCTCTGGATTTCAGGTCATCCTGTTCTGTTCTGTTGTGACAGCAGTCCTGCCTTTGCACACGGTTGTCATAAAATGTTAAATACAAAATTTATGGCAAACTGCGCGTTTGTGGCATACTAAACATGCGACGGCAATGCGGTTTACCCATCAGAAGCTCGAGACGCATGTGGAGAAGTGACAGAGAACTGAAACTCTATGGTAGATTCCGAGCTAAGCACATTAGCAAAATGAAGCTGTTTCGATTACGATTACATTTCTCTCAGATTTCGCTTGACTTTTTTGTTGCATTTGAAGATTTTGTTGTCAGCATTTGTGTGACACTAAATGAGGGGATAAGGATAATGATGTTGATGCTGAAACTCACTGGTAGCAGCTGCTCTCACTTGTACAGCATTAAACTCTTTGTCCGGCGGTCAGGTGAGACTCGACACTAAAAAGTGAAACTAGGGGGGAACTGCAACTACGTTGAGGTTACATTACAATGTAATAATTTGCATAGACAATGTAAACAGGAACGGAATCACAAGATATAGCGAGACCTTAAGCAAGTGAAGCATTTCTTAGAATAATTTATACCGATTGTTAGTAAAATGTGATAAGCGTTCCACAATCAAAGGTCTTTAAGCAGACCTTTAAAAGATGAATATTAGGAAAATAATGGAAAATAATTTTGTACATATATAGGTTAATATCTTTTAGCTTTCATTTGCTTTGCTTGGCTAGAAATCTATTTCTTTAACTTGAGAAACTTATTTTGGGTATTTACCTCTTGCAGGAAATTTCAGTTAGTTTTTTTTTTTAGTTATTTGCATGAAAATCTCTGCCCTCAGTCAGCATGAAATCTTTTTTGGCTGACGACAACAAAATGCAAACAACCTTTGACCATTGACTGCAGCCAACTTCAGGGCAACAGACATGACAGAAACAGAACCATATCTATGTATGTATGTATATATGTATATGAATGTATCTATGTCTCGTCTTAGTAAACAGTGGCTAAAAGAGGAGAACTCAGGCTCACCTGATGGCTCCCAGACTCACTCACAATTCGCATTCACCCCAAGCCCTTTTAATAAACCGAGCAACGCACACGCCATTGTTGACTTAGTCCAACCGTCCATGTCCTCCATCCTATGTGCCTCCGAAGTGCCATTTAGTGTCAACGAACTCATCCTCTTTCACGTACACACATACACCTGCCCCCTGTTGCCCCTCTTTAATCTCTGTGCTCTTGTCCTTTCAGCTGCCAAGTTATTAAGTCGTTTGTGTTTATGGAAAAGCCGCTGTTAAACTTGAGGGACGTGATGCAGCTGCTGTTACTTCGGTTACGGTTTAGCTCATTATGAAACACACACAGAGTAAGGCAACTGCTGCTGCCGGTGCTGCTGTCCAGCTCCAATTCGAACTTATTAGATCAAAGTTTGCATAGATGATCCAAATTCCATTGTATTGAGACTCCTCACAACCCCATTCAATTATTTGGTTTCGAAATTTGAAGAACAATTTAATGCAGCAGCTGCATCAACTGGAATTGTGGTAATTGAAATTCGTAACGCGAAACTTTATGCAATTGTTGAAAGTAAAATAAAGTTTAGCTCACACAACTTTTTAAGTAAAGTGCAGGCAATTGCAGTAAAGTGCAGCTACAACTCGTATTGCAACTCCAATCAGTCAGATGGCCGCCCCTACCCCTCTCAATCCCCTTCACTTTTGCAGCTGAAAGCCAAATGGGCGACAAATGCTGTGCAAATTAATAGCAAAAAGGCTACGCACAGCACTTGAGGAAAGTATTGATAGATAAAAATGTGCAGCATGGAAATGGAAAAAAGTAAGAAAAAATACCAAGTCAACTCAAGTCGAAGAATAGCAAAAACCAGAGGGCCGGGGCTAACTATGTCCTTGACGAAGTTGGTATACCCTTTCAATAGTTTGCTGTTGCTTTTCACTTACCTAAAGGCATCAAAGTGGAGAAACGTCATAGGCATTGTCAATGTATATACATATATAGCTGTATATTCAATATAATATAATGATCCTATATGGCTAAATCCAAGCTCACATAATAATAAGTGAAAATTGAAACAGCTTCAATTTTAGTTGGCTAATAAGGTTTTGTTTATGTCCATACACCATAACATGGCATAGGCAAGAATGAGATTGGATTTAGCAACAATGGTAAAATTTAAGATTTTCACCCACTTTATAATGCTCATCAAGAATCTAAATACTAGCTTCTTTTTGTTCTCCAGATTTAACGAATTGAAATTAACCCTTTATCAGAAAGGGTATGCAGAAATGAATAGAATAGAATCTTGCACTAATGGTCAACAATGATTGAGAGAAGAAAGCTAGATCTCCTTCGACTCCTGTCGGAGGAGGAGTAGTAGCTGGAGCAGCTGCTGCAGGAGCAAATTGTAAGCGCTAAGGCAACTGTCACTTCACTCGACAGCTTCTCCTCCAAGTGACTTATGTCAAATTGAAGTAGCTTTAAAAGCATATTTATATAATAAAAGCGAGTGAGAGAGATAAATGAGTTATGAGTTATGTCTGATTTAGTTCTTTCAATTGAATATCGTATCATTTAACTCACTTAATCCTATGTTCCAAAACGTATATAAGTTAGCATAAATTTCGACACCAGCTTGCTGCACGTTTTATTTAATTTATGTATTTTTGCCTTAAGCCAAAAAGAGGTGAGAAGTAAAACAAACGAAAACGAAACCCCCAAAAAACGAAACTAAATGAAAGCAAACCAAATTACATCTAACGAAAGAGGAGAAGAGAAAAAACTACTAAATAATCAAACTAGATTCTGGACATGATGAGAGAGAGTCAGAGTTTGCTGAAGTCCAAAATAAACGATTCTATTGAAACACAGAAAGCGAACGAAATGCCAACACACACACACACACCCAAAGCGTGGAGGATTAAGTCCTTCAAACTCTTTAGGATATTAGCCACAAGGCACAAACCACCACAACAACCAAACGGCAAGAGAAGGGTGTCAGTCAGCGGGGGCATTTATGGCAGAAAATTCGGTTGGATATATCGGTGTCTGGGCAGAGGACTTTGCCTGTCAATACCATAGAGTTTTATATAGTTTCCTTTGCTCGAGTCCTTGCTGCATCGACCTAGGAGGACGACGACACGCGACCCACATGCATATAAACATTTCACGGCTGGGCGACATATCAGCGATATTTTTATGGCCAACGTACACTCGATTCGGTTTCCGGTGAATTCTCTCTCCCTCTCCCTCTCTCTCCCTCTCTCTCCCTCTCTCTCTCTCTCTCTCTCTCTCTCTCGGTCTCAGTAGGTTTACATGGCTTAAAAAGGGGAGGAGTCTGAAGGCAGCATGATAGTAAAAGAAATAAATACTGTGAGAAAATGTATCTGTACACAGCTCTTATCTGTATATAATCCACTTTATATTTTCACACTACATCCCACAAAAAAAAAACTGAAATTGAAAATACACATAAATTCGGTTTACAAGCTCCAAAAAAATGGCGGAATATTATATAGGTAAACATTGATGAAAATTGTACAACAATTCAAATGTTAAATGACATTTAGATTTCAATCGTTTCTATTGTGTTGTCACAATGACACCTAATATTTAAATTCTAATTTACACTGCAAATGAGTTAGATCCCAGAAATTTATCTAGTTAGCAAGGCCCTATTAATACGTCATCACGTAATTGGTCACGATTCGATATTCAAATGTGATTTTTGGTGAGAAGGCGAAAAATAAAGTACTTCAATTCATGCAAATCAGTGATGAAATTTACTTATTGTCCCTTGTACACAGATTGTAAACATGTACACGAAAGAAAAAACAATTGTTCAAAATAAAATTGTGGCGAATAATTCGATTGATAAGGCGGTGCATAACAGAAATCTTGACTATACAAAAACATTGCCCCAAAAAGTAGGCAAATGCAAGTGAGATATTTTAACTTTGCTCCAAAACGTAGGCACCAGTTTTAGCCTAGCCAGAATTTAATTGAGTCTTTACGCACAAATTTCTTTAAAATTTTTTTAATTATTTGCAGAAGTAAAATATATATCTTGTTTTTGTTATTGTGTCAGCTGTGATGGCAAAACAGCTTTATTTAATTGGCGAGTTGGGTTGTAGTTTTTTTTTTCTACCAGAACGGGCATTGCCTTGGTAAAGTTTATTAACTTTATACCATGACGAAACACTTTGAATTTAGCTTGGCGGTAGTTCCTTCGAGTCGTCTGGCATCCTAATGTCCTGCGGTCCTTTAGTTCGCTCTCACTCTTTCTGTTTCTCTCTCTCTCTCTTGCTATGTTGATTGTCTGCAATTCATGGCAGCTTTCGAATTTCATTGTTGCATTCCAAGCACTTTGAGCCGAGCTAAACTTTTTACCAGACGTTCCTTGGCTGCAATTTTCTTGTCCATGTCCCATTGTCCGTGTCCGTATCTTGTCTATGTCCTGTCAT
The DNA here is from genome assembly GCF_018902025.1 of Drosophila willistoni. NCBI lineage: Eukaryota > Metazoa > Arthropoda > Insecta > Diptera > Drosophilidae > Drosophila > Drosophila willistoni. The sequence goes on from NW_025814048.1 coordinate 561,289, forward strand.
CGTTTTTGTCGTCGGTCTGCTGTCTGCGATCCATTGGTTTGGTTTTGCCTGATTGCAAACACAACCATTCTCACTTGGCCAGCAGCTTCCCAATGGAGTTGGAAAGTTTATTATTATTATTTGGCTTGTTTCGCCTTTCTTTCTCGATTTTGGTTTTTGTTTACCTTTAAATAAAATATTTCCATGATATTTGTTTGCCCTACGAACAGCAGGACTCCAAAAGATTCTCAGTATTTACTTTTTTTTTTTGGGTGTCTTGCCCTGTAATGGATAGCCGAGAGACTAAATGAGGCATTAATGGGAATTTTAATTGAACATTAAAGAAATAAGTTAACAAGAAATCATTTTCTATTGTAATCTCTGAAAGGAATTTTAATATTTTTTAAGCTAGGAAACTTTGAAGAATTTATGGGTCAGTTCTAGCTTTAAGTTATGAAACATTTTTGCACACATTTTGCGGTAAGTTTTATTACTTTCACATTGCCCACAGCAGCACATGCAACACAGTTACCCAGAGATTGCCGCTTGGCTGGAATGAAAATAAAAACTTACTTTTGCCTTTTTTGTGTGTGGTTGGGTAGTTGAGGGGAAATGGAATTTAAAGCAATCAATGCGGTTTAGTAAACACAATTTCGGTTTAGAATTCATTATTTGGCAGGACTGACACAATGGTTAGCAGTATTCAGTGGTCGTAAGGGCACAGTAGGAAACCAATATTTACAACCAATTCATTTTTTGTATAAATTTTATTATAAAGTTACTTCTTATTTTTTATCTCATATCCTTGTAAAACTAAAAAGAAAGGATTACGAATCACACTGCGCAGACAATCCCAGATGCGGGGCGGGTGGCAAGAGGAATCACAGAGGGTCACCAATTTTGCTTTGCGTTTGTCGATGAAACCAGCCATAACGCCAACTCGTGGCCTGCGGATAGTTATACCTAACATCAGGAGTTCTGTCATACCGTTGCTCTAAATATGTAGTCCTTTGGCCACTGCGCAACAATTGCAACTCATCGTGTGGCACTGATTTCATGGGTGGATCCCGGCACTGACAATGACGAAAATTATTCTGTTCCACCTGCGAGAGGTCATAGTCGAAGATAGCCGAAGACGAAGGACGTATAATGCGGCGATGAGACAAAACATATGTGCCCAGACCCAAACTGTGTCCACCCAGCCGCGTTTTATCCATGGTTATGTTAGAAGAACGTTGTGCCTTCAATAATGGCAGAGCATTGACAATGGGCTTAGATTTTGCTTTACCACCACTACACCGCATATGAATAGACTCCGCCTGGGTAATTTTCTTGCTCTCGTTTGGCCGCTGCCTAGGTTTAACTAGTGGCGTTGCAGTACGTGATGTAGAAGTAATTTCTACACCTTTGGGCATCGGTCTTGGTCCAACTGGTATGATGGCTTTATTCCGCCATTGGCTTGTTTTGTTTGCCACATCCTTGGTGCCCACCGACTGTCTGCGTGCATTTTGGAATTTCGAGGAGACTTGTGTATTTAGAGAGCTAAACATTATTATAAATGTCTAATTCAGTATAAAAACTGAATGTTTTCAGATTTTTTGACAACAAAATGGAAGAAGAGTAGGGAACAAAATCCTTTGTTAATATATTTATTTTGGCATTACCTTTCGTTAATGCTTTCGAGTTTTTATATAAAGGATCTGAATAGGCCTTTTATTTCGTTATGTTTGGCTGAAGTAATTCAAAATTTTGTGAAATGAGAAAATTTTCGAGGAGAGTTCGTCAACGTTATAGATCACAAGTCGCTCAAGAAAACGATACAACATTTTCAAGTAAAGATAATCTGATCACTCTAATTCGTTTTTATGCCGGCCACGAATGCCTTTGGAATGAACTGAATCCCGATTATTATGACAGCAATAAACGCAATCATCTCTGGTCTTGGATAGCTAGACAATTTGGACCAAAAACTTACAAGTCCGATGTTGAATTTGAAATACAAGTTTTGCAAAAACGTGCCCTACAAGAATTTGAACGTATAGAGCATTTTCAAGGAATGGGAATGAAGTGCAAACCGACCTTTGAGCTGATAAATGAGTTTCAGTTTCTTCTCGATGATGGAGAAGAGGTAGAATGTATTTCATTTTATCGAGTATTACAAAATGAATGTAATTTAATACTTCTTTAGGTTAATAAACAAGTATCAGTCGAGGTGGAGGAGGATTCCGCACTTCAATCCAACCAAGTATATCCCGAAAGTGCTGAAACTAAGAGTATACAAGACGTAAATGTATTTTGTTGTGATCTTAAAGAAGAACTTTCACGATTTCCACCGAAAATTCGTTTAAAAACTCAGCAAAAAATTCTATTCATCATGAATAATGCGAGGAATCAGGTTGATAAAAAATCTAAGAAAAACGTACACTGGAATATATAAGATTTTAATGGATGCCTTTGATAGTAAATGACAACCAGTATCCACTCCATAAACGACTTGTAATGGACCTTGGATCCAAAAAAAAATAAAAAAAATTTTTTCCTTCTTTTTGGAAATTGTAAACAACTTTGCAATTCTGAATGCATAACTATCATTAATAAAAATTACATTTGTCCCCATTTTTTGGTATTGCTAAATTTTTACAATCGTTTCCCAATTTTTGGCTACATCTTTGACATTGATATTTAAGTTTTTAGACTATTATATTAACTGATCCTTTGCCAAGGGGGAAAAATATTTTTTCTTTGTGTTAATCGCTAATCTTTATTGCGAAACAAATTTACAAATTCATTATTTATTACCTACATATTTCTTAGTTCCATATTTAAGCACACAACAATTAATTATTGTTTTAAAATTATCACGTGGTTTTTTCTTTCATTTTCGCTTTCTTTCGCTATTTTGTTTTTGAAGAAACTATTTTCAGCTTAAATCATTTATACAGAGTAGAAATCAACATTTCGCTTAATGATCACAATCAAAATATATATATAGATATAGGTAGTAGTAGTTACTAATATTGTAGGGCGTGGCGGTTTGACGCCATTTAGGGAAGTGGGAGCTTCTTTCACACACGCAGACACGCACACTATTATTTTCATTGGATTGATCGATTGATTGGATTGATACATTAACTAAAAAAAAATAATATATATTCCTCATATAAAACTAAGTGCAAGTAATGTAATTTGAGGTAAGGTAATTCAGAAGCTGTTGTTGCTGCTTTTTTTTGTCGCGGTGCTGTATGACTCCTATATCCCAAGTTTAAATACAGAATGCGATTTTCGTAAAGGGGCTTAAACAGCTTTTTCTAAGTTGTAACAAATTTTCATACAACCAATCAATCGATTCTATTATTTGGAACATCTTCCACACAGAGCTTTTTCAGCACACATCGGCTTTAGGTACACATCATCATTTTAGGCTTCAGGATTCGTTTCCTCCCTTCACCTCACCGCATAGACTCTTCTTCTGACTTGGTCAGATCAATTTCTTTGATGCGCCGGAATTAGATGATGTGGCCGAAATACTCGCCGATGCACTTGTGGTCGGTGGCTTCTTGGGTGTAGATGTCGTTGACGGTTGTATCGTAGGTGGCAGACTTATATTACTGGAAGGGAGAAGATTTTCACGTAAATTGCTCTCTGCAGTAGGAGATTTACTACTGGAGCAGTTTGCATTACTACTCGACCCTCCGCTGCCTGACTGATTGCTGCCGGTGGCTCCCTTTGTCGTGGATGCTGGACGACCAGAACTAGGTTTATTATCCGTTGGCTTGGGGGGAGTTGAATTATTTAAATCCTTGGCATTATCCAACAGATTGGGTGCCTTGTCTTGGGAATCCGGCTTGGTAGAGAAAAATAATAATATATATTCAAATTGGTAAAATCTAGTGGATCTGGACCTACCTCAACCTTTAACACCTTGGCCTTGTCCTGGGCGGGTGATTCGACAGCACCGAGTTCGGTGGCAATGTCGTGAATCTCTTTGGCCGAATCATGTATGTCATCCACAATTTTTGCCGTATCCTTATCCGGTTTTACAACCTCCGCTTTCAGTTTTTCGGCTTCCTTCATACTCTTGGCAATGGCCTTTTCGATCTTTTGCTCTGCCTCAAGTATTTGCTCTTTATCCAACAGACAAATGAGCTCCTCAATAGCTTTCTCGCTGAGTTTAATATTATCGCGACCAATAGATTCCATTACCTGTAAACGTAAAAAGGTGTTTGAGATCGATTCTAATCTGCAATATTAAGAGGGAAGCCTACCTTTCTTATCTCATTAACAGTAACAACACCATCTTTATCGGCATCGAATTTATCCAGAACGGCTTCGATATGACGTAGACGTGCCTCGTCGCTTGTCTCTTTGAGTTTCTTGATATTCAGCATGAGATCATCAATGCGTACGATTTCTTCATTGCGCCGCCTGGTGGCCTGTTTTGAGAGCAGTTCCGTGAACTCCTCCAGCTGCTTTTTGTCTATATTGACGGCCTCACTGTCTATACTCTGAATCACCTTGGTTATCTCATGAACAGAAATGGCACCATCCTTGTCCGCATCCAATTTAACGAGTAAATCCTCGACAACTTTAAAACGTTCACCATCGGAGGTTTCTTTCATACGTTTAATGGTAGCCACCAACTCATCAATACCAACTACGGGTTGAGACGTAGGAACACCACTTACATTGGAGCTATCGGAGACATCTGCCTGTTTGATCTGCTTCTGGCGGTGCTCTAGATCATTTAGCACATGATCCAATTGTGAAATCATTTTGTTGACCCTATTGTACAGCAACTTTGCAGCACGACTCTCACGCACTGGCTCCTTGACCACTTGTCGTACTTCACGCAACTCCTCGACATCTTCCTGATAGTCCCGAAGCTCTTCCTTCAGTTCCTTAATAGTTTCCTTTTCCACTACCAATTGTTTATCGGAGGACAGGGTCTTCAGGGCATCGGACAACAGTTGCACATCGGTGGATGATATACCTTTGTCCGTTTCGGGTGTTGCTGCCACCTCCTGGTGAAGTGTATGCTGGGCCTTGACCAGCTCCTCGGTAAAAACATAGGGAGCCGGTTGCTCATCCTTCAATGCTGTACGCTTTGCAATAGTCTCTTCATGCTCTTCCTCACGCTCCTCACGAATCTTGCGCTCCTCCTCACGAATGATCTCAATTTTCGTCTTATTATCCACTTTGCCTTCACTCTCGCCAATGGCATGCCTGGTGTGTGCACCAACGGCATCGGGCAACACTCGCATAGTCTCCTTCAGCTTGTCGGTGGTGATGCTATCATCAGAAATGAGCATGGCCCGCGACAGAAGTAACAATGTGGGCGGCACCTGCTCATTTAGGCTAAGATCAATCCATTCCTTGAGCTGGAAACGCAAACGTTCAGCCGTCAGCCCATACGCACGCATGCCTCGAGATTTGCAGGCCTGTTGCAGTTCAAATAAATCCAATGAATCGACGCCTTCGCGTGCAATAACCCGATCATCGGTGGCTAAAGAACGAAGTTTTAAACGCAATTGAAATCGTAACAAAGTCGTTGTGCCGATTGTATTTAATTCCAGAACACGACACAGAGCAGCCAATTGCTCCCGAGATAGGGAATCCAAAGTTATTTCATCATCGAAACGCTTGGCAAATTTTATAATCTCCTCAGTGCTGACATGATCATTGGGATTTCGTATCTTCCGAAAGAAGGCCTCAAATTGTTTGGCCTCCTCACTGCTGTGTTCCTTGTGTTGCACTGGCATTTGATCGAGAGTCTTTTGCAAGAATTTCGCCACCTCCAAACGCACGGCCAACGATTGCCTTAATCTCTCTTGTCGATCCTTGGCCGTTTGGAACGTTGAGGGCAGCATGCCCGGAAAGAATTTAATGAATAGCGGCAATAGCAGCTCCATAAAAGGCACAATAACAAATACCGAAAATGGTATCAATCTGAATAAATCGGAGGTGGTTCTCTGCAATTGCTTATTCTCACGCCTTGTCAATGTCTTGCCATTGAGTACGCGCCACAATAACTTTGAACTGATGGCCACATCGATGAATAGCAAACGAAAACCATGATAATAGTGAACCAATTCCTCCCAAATGCGTTGACTAAGTGGTTTCTTGGGTTTGGCCACAGCCTTATCACTAGTTTGCGTTAAAGCTGATGCTCCTCCACTGGCTGAGCTAGCAACATCACCAGTTGTATTATCCTGTGCCGTCGCCGCCTCTACAGCCGTTGTGGCGGCCGCTGATGCTGTCACTTTAGCTGCTCCTTGACCATTAGCCACCTCCTTCATAATCTCCTCGACTTTTTCCTTTTGTTGATTCTTCAACTTTTTAACGGTAACATCGATTTTCGAACTCGACGACTCCGAAAGGGATCGAGATGAATGAAAATCTCGGAAGCCATGACCAGAAAAATGATAGCCATATTGATGCTGGGGATGATAGCGACCAAACGATTCGAATGCCATGGACGAAAGGGACCTTCGTCTTAGCGTTTGCCTCGAGTGTCGAACTTCTCCACCGCTTGAGCAATCATTATGAGGCAGGTGATCTGTGTACTTGGTCGAACTGCAGGCTCGGCAATACGTTCTAAGATCTGTAAAAGAAGTTTTAAAAAAAATGCTTTAAATATATATATATAACTTTTCAATAAAAGACAATCACGTTTTCCAACAACAACAAACAAAATAATCTCAAACAAAAAAATAGTTCAACAATCTTGAACACCCGGCATAAATGAATAATACAAAAAATATACTATATAAAAAAGTGAATTCGATAAGCAATATACTTTCCACATGATTTACTTCGACTACCCAGCCGAGACGAACTGATAAAGCAAGCGATTAGTAGAAAACAATCAACAAAATTAGCACCTTGAAGTAGATTATATAAAGAGCAAAAAGAAATCCACAAAAAGAAAACTCTATGGTGCAATACTCTATAAATAAAAACTGTGATGCAAATTTTGCACTTTTCCTTTTTTCCTTTCTCTCAATTTTTGCTGGCAAATGATCAAGGGTAAAATGCACAACAAACACAAAGAGACAAAGAAAAAATGCACTTAAGGAGAAAGTGAACGAAAATTTCTTGTTTCTTTTTTTTGCAATAATGAGTGTTGATCTATCTATAAATTTTTGAGTGTATATTAGATACACACACACACACTGTGTATCTATGTTTGACTGTACTCAAGTGTGTCTATGGCGTCGTTTTGTCTACGTAAGTAGTCAGACGGGTACCTGCTGCAGACACCTGCACAGTTTTCTAAAGAAAATATGGTCTGTTTATGCCAAAAAATTGATTTTAGGGTAAAGAATGCATTTTCACGGCTCTTATTTTCAAAAATACTTGGACCACTAACAATTGACAAGATTCCGGATTCAAAAGATAAAAAACTCAGTCACAAGAAACTCCTGGAACTTCGAAATAATGTAGCTGGTAATTAAGAAAAACGGAAGCTCCTTAATTTTGTCAAGGATATTCAAAATGGGTCTTTTTAGGGGCTTTATCAACTATCATATTACTGTATAATGTTTCTATTAACAAACAGACCTCAGAAGTTATTTTAATCAAACTATAACGAATTGGTTAGACTTTGGTCACCAAATCTAGAAATGTTAAATCGATAAGGCAGAAGAGTGCCGCGATTGAGGAAAATGAGAAACAAATGTAAATAAATGTAACAAAATGAAAACAAGTGAAACATTTGAATAATTAGCACAAATCTTCTAATAATATCTTTAGAATGAGATCATAAGTCATCACCTGAGGGAAATTTTTGTAACACAAATACATTAAAAAATTGCCTATACGTGATAGGGATATGGAAATTTAACAGCTGATCACAAAAGTGCAGTCAAAACAAAAAAAAATAAATGGATTCGACACACAAGCACACATACATACACAACACACACATACACAACACACACAAACACAAACATATGTATACACATTGAGTCTCTTCATGTGTAAAATCAATGGAAAGTTTTGTGGGAATTTTTTTGTTGCCTTTTGTTTTGATTTTTTTTTTTTAGAGGTTGCTGCTTCTACTGTTAACGGCACTTACATCGCTTATAGAAGTTCACAAATACAAAATTCGAATTCGTCCCCTTATGTCGCAGCAGGGCATTCATGTTTCTGCGTTAGATGCTGTTTGGGGGGCCGTGTGGGTGGCGTGGCGGGTGGAGGGGGGTTGGCGGCTCCTCTAGTGCCAATTCAAATTTCGAGTAATTTTCAAATATAATTTTGAAATTCCGACTGTCGACGGAGTGTGTTTTCTTTGAATTAGTTGTCGTCGTTTTTCACTTTCTCTTCAATCTCCAGTCTTCTTGGCCCGTTTCCTCTTGCTTATCACGTCGTTTGTGTGTGTGTGGTTTATCCAAGATCTCACTCTTGCTCTTGTTCTACGCCTAAAAGTAAATCCATTAAACAATTAATTTGGTGATTGGTTTTCCATAATTAAAGAATAATAACAATGTAAGGTATGTAATATTTTGTGTATGTGGTTCAGTTGTTAACGTATATATGTATGTAAATCTGAGCACACATACGCCGACGTCAACATGGCGCGATGTTTCGCACACTTCTTTACATTTTTTTTTCTTTTTTGACAAAAAAACCGAAATTACACAACTACAGCAACAAATTTCGAATGAACAACAACTAGTTGTTGTTGTTAATTCTAAATTTCGCAAAGGGGAGCAGGTAAGTTGTCATCATCTCTTTCGCATTGACGTTGCATATATTTCTGACTATTATATTAATTTTATTTTTACCATTTACTTTTTAACGTTCGTTTGCTCTTTTTATTTTTTCTTTTATTGTGCTCGTCTGCTTTCGCTTAGTTATAACAAATTCGCTTTATTTCGAATTCGCCACTTCTACTATTTTCTTTCTATCTATCGATAAATATCGACTAGATGGCCCTGCCAACCTGTTATTATCGACTTCGTTGCCGTTACAATTTTAACATTGGTATACTTATTTAATTAAATAAATTTACTAATATTACTTACATAATTCTGTTTGTGTGAATAATAAATATAAGTAGTAATACTCATATTTATTTAACAGAGCGTTTCATTGAAAATGTTTCAGAATTGTTGGATGCTTGAAATGTTAAGAAATTGGATATGTATTTCTTAGTGTCAAGTCAAAATAGTTAGGACTTCGAAAAACTGGCAAAATGTATGTGTTTAATAGTGTTTATTTGTTTGTTAAGTTATTTCAGCATTATATACGCCTAAATATTTGAATATTTTTAACCATAATTACGTAAAATTCGCAGGCTGTTTGATCAAACCGTATTAGTAATAATAAACCTGTTCTTAAAAGCAGTCAATCTTTATATATTTAAATAAATTGGTTCAGTTTTAGTCGGAGTTATTGGGAATTACCATTAAAAAAACTCTAAGCAACTGCATTTTCCATTTCCACACACATTAATACTGAAGTAAATTTAAGTTATAATTAACCCCTCCCAACCGACGAAAATGATGGATGAGACTACAATGAAGTGTAAATGCATTTGCTATCTATTCAGTAAATGACAAACATAAATTTATGGTTTATCAACAAACAGATTACCTGGTCATTGGGACTTTTTATTGTCATCGATTTGGGAATACAATTAAAGCACATTTGAGTGTTCCATTAGAAATCAAACTGGTAGCAAGTGAACTATTTCGACTAGTGAACTATTTAGTAGTGTTTAAAATGCAAGTGTGGTTAAGAATTGAACTAATAATTATTGTTTTAGCCCTACAGGTTAATGGGCTAATTCAAATACTCGAACGCATTAAAATCGAACAAAACTATGAGTCGTTCCTCCTGCTTCAAAGCTTCAGTGATGATTGCTGGAGCAAACTACAAAAGAATACATCCATGCCCATTCTCAACATGAATGAAGATCAAGATTATCCATTGAAAAAGACTTTTAATAAACGCATTTTGGCCGTGGCATGTCTGAGAAATGAGAAAGAATATCTTCTAGAGGTCTTATTTAAAGATTTGAATGAAATGCGTAGTACTCCAACTTTGTTGTTGGTTGATTCAAAACAGAACTTAAGTGCAATCTTTGAAGAATGTCGGCAGCATCAAATGCTAAATGTTTTGGCCCTAAGAATAGCAAATGGCACCGATCGCTTTATCTACAGCTATGGAGCATTTCCCCAACTCAAAGTAAAGCGACGTGTTCTGCATAAAATGCAAACTTTGAACCATCCATGAAAAATCTACATAAACATTCAATTGTTGCTACGCCCAGGAATATATTACCGCGTTGCGTTCTGCATGTCAATGCAGAGGGACAGATTGAAGTAAAAGGTTTCATTACACGTATTGTAAAAAACTTTGTTGAAAAATTGAATGGCTCGTTGGATATAACTTTGAAGTATGGCAAGTGGCCTGATCACGAAATTACTGCAGCTTTGATGAATAATGGTAGTCTGGATCTATTACTTAGTGTTATTAATCCCGCATATATATACCATTTGAAGAATGACATGTATACCAATAGCGATATCCTTCAAATTGGAAAGTGGTCTTTGATGTTGCCAATGGAACCATTTATTGAACGTTCAAGTCTCTACTTTAATGTAGGATGTGTAGTGTACGTTACTTGCTTTTTGATTCCTCTCGCTTTTGTACTCCACAATGCTCAACGTTTCGAGAGAGGAGTGAAAACATTCAGCTTCAGATGTGGCATACATCTTTTGGATCCCATTCTCAGAGGAGTCACAGCACAACCGATTGTAGTTCCCAAAATCCTCTCGATGCGACTAGCATTCATATATTGGCTACTATTTTTTCAAGGTCTACTTAATGTCAATTTATTTACAGCGAATTTGGCCACTTTATTTCTAAATCCTCCAACAGTACATCGGATACGCTCTTATCAGGATATGCGAGATGCAAATATGAAGATCTTTTTGCATGTTGGTGATGTTAACGAAATGGAAGATTCCAAAGGAGAAACTCTTCTGCACAACTATAGTGATTTGATAGTAAAAACAGATTCGGAAGATTTTCAAAAATTTCGCTCTGAATTGAATCGCTCGTTTGCCTATCCAGTGACAAATACATTATGGCCACTATTAAGGGAAGAGCAAAAGAAACTCAAACGTCACGTATTTCGTCTTTCCCGAGAGATTGAGTTTATTCCATTTTTGGTTTTTGTACTACCGCTGGCAAAGAATTCCATTTATGAAAATGCCTTTAATCGCTATCTACTGCAGATCCATTCTAGTGGTCTCTATAACTTTTGGTTTTGTGAAACATTTTATGAATTGAAAGAAATTGGTCTGATGAGCTATTCGAACAAAGAATTTAATACTAGTCCCTATAGTATTAATTTCAATGATGTAGTCTGGATTTATTTATTCTATATTATTGGGTCTATTTTAAGCCTAATCGTTTTTGTTTTGGAGTTTCTCTACCACAAGTGGACCAAGCAATGAATGGAAAGTCACTTGTCATTGTCTAGAATGAAGTGTGAATAATAGCTCATAACAAAAATTAAGGGTTATCTAGGCATTTTGTTTATATGAGCTCTAGGGTGAACCGAATTTTTGTGAGAAACAGATGCTTCGGAAAAATGAAATTGTTAAATATATATTTCTAGTGCACAAAATGTTAATGTTAATTATGAATAAAGTTGTATGCTTACATGACAAATTTAATCGTTAATCCGATCGTTTCCTTTACCTGACACTACTTTAGACTAAAAATCGCAACTAAAAATCGCAAACTGCTATTTTAAACCAAAAATTGGCAAGTAAATATGTATGTTTGTACATAAGTACTTTTCAAAACGATTATGGAAGCTAGTTCATTCAACATTGGGTTCTAGATGACTAAAAAAAAAGTGAAAAACGCATGATGATTATATAGATTATAAACTGAACGCAGGAGCCATTATCTAATGGTGTTGTGGATTGTAAATGACGTGTAGTTTGTTACCCGAAGATAACGTATACGCAGGGTATGTCAGCTGTGTTAGAAATTTATTGAAATAAGTGTCTTAGAAAAGGGAACGATGTGGGACTCCTTAGCACGGACTAAAGAGCCCTTAAAAGAATTACGAAATAGTGATGGGACACAACCCATCGCTGACACAAAATCGAGAACATTGGGTTCACCCTATTGCACACGCTCGTGTCACAATTATTATAATTAAACCTATTTTTAAATCCATTGGTACAAATAAAATTCAATGTCTCAATCAAAGTTTTTTCAGTTAAGCAAAGTTCTTGCTCAAGTAAGGCATAAGCAAAAAACATGTGGCTTGTATCTAAAATATATTTGATTGTTTTCTTTTTCTACGTTGATTGTAAAAATATCGAACACTTTGAAAAACTTCTTGAACTGATTAAGCAAGAGATACACTACGAGTCTTTATTATTACTACAGGATACTAAGGATTATTGTTGGCCAGATATACAACCGAATGGAGCCATTTTCAATTTTAATCAGGAGCAAAAATTTCAACTTAAGCCCAACTTCAATAGTCGGATTTTGGCTCTAGTATGTCTGAAGGATAACACAGATCACGACGAGCTTAAGAACGCTTTGTACGAGAATCTACAAGATATAAGACACACTTCAACATTGTTTCTAGTCGGATCCTCTGTCAATATGAGTGCACTCTTTGAAGAATGCCTTAGCCACAAAATGCTTAATGTATTGGCTCTAAAAACCAACGAAGTAAATTCAAAAATGGATCAAATATACAGCTATAGAGCTTTTCCTCACTTCCAAATGGTGCAGAGACCTTTAAATGATATCAGAATCTACTTTGAACCACAAATTAAAAATCTTTATGGTTACAACATCATCGCGATGCCAGATAATGTATTACCTAGAGCTGTAATCTACTCGAATGCCCAAGGACAACTTCAAGTGACTGGCTATCTTGCCCATCTTTTTCAGAACTTTGCCAGAAATTTAAATGCTTCGCTAAGTTTTTGCTGCCTCATGCAGAAGGAAATCTATGATGATGAAACGTTATCGAATCTTATGGAAAATGGCAGTGTGCATCTTTCAGTCAGTCTAACAAGTCCCTCATTTGATCGATTTGAAATTAAGAATAGTAAAACCGTTGAAATATCCAAATGGTTCGTTATGATACCAGTCGAACCGGAAGTAAAACGCTTGAATTTATATTTCACACGAACTGATTTTCCACTACTATTTCTTGTCTCAATCTGTTTGGCACTATTGCTATGTAATGCTCAGCGCTTAGACGCGGGTCGAAGACCAAGTTTACTTATTTTCAATGACCTGGGAGACACTGTGCTGAGGGGCATGTTATCGCAATCATTCATCCTGCCCTCAGGATTGTCGGCGAAGCGTCTATTTATCTATTGGTTACTACTTTTTAGTGGTTTACTTCTGTGTAATATATTTATGGCACGACTTGATACATTTTTTATACATGCCCCAACATCGAAACGAATCGAAAGCTATGAAGATTTTCGACAAGCAAATTTGAAAATTTCCATCACCCTACATGATTTGGATCTCCTAAAAGATACCATTGAAGAGCAAATACTTGCAAATAATATGGATATATTTAATATAACCGATTCTGCGGTATATTTTCAGCAATTGCGTAATGAATTAAATACGACGTATGCCTATTCAGTGACTAATACATTGTGGCCCATGTTGGTACTAAAGCAGGCAAAACTAGAACGTCCTGTCTTTCGAGCCTCCAATGAGATAATGTTTTTATCGCAATTACTCCTGGCTGTTCCACTGCCAAGGAACTCCATCTTTGAGCATGCTCTAAATCGTTTTATCGCGATAACCCATACAAGTGGTCTTTATGATTATTGGTTGAAAGGCTCCTTTGATAATTTGATTCGCATTGGAAAAATGAGTTATTATCAGAGTGTGGATTATAAAAGCTATCGTGATTTGAAATTGGAGGATCTGCAATGGTTTTGGATACTGTATGTTATGGGAACTCTCCTCAGTTTAATAGCTTTTTTTTGTGAACGCTTTCTATATTAAATTAAATATAATGTACTCCCCTTTTAAGAAGTATAAATTGGTTTATTAACTTATAAATTAAATAGAAATACAATCCATAAAAAATACTTTCATATCAATTAGATACGTGTACAATCATTATTTCATAAATCTATTCATCACCTGAAAAGACTTGAAGTAACTGTTATATTTAGTTGTAGATTTCCATTTAAGCATTAATTTTTCTGCAATAAATGTTAATTAGCACCCTTCCAAATTAAAGAGGCACATGTATGGGGCGAAATTTATTGATTTGAGAATACAACAAAAACACTTTTGAGTGTTCCATTTGATGTCAGAAATGCTAATGTGGCTTTGGTTTGGAGTTTTTCCCCTAAACCAAGCGAAAAATGAAAAATCACCTGTCATCGCTTTAAATTAAGAGAAATAATAACTTATAAGAAAAAAGGGTTTGTCTAAACATTTCATCTAAGATATAAACACTAGGGTGAACCAAAAGCAAAATACAGAATCGATTATTATATTTATATTTTATTATTTATATTATATATTATTTTTCTTGTTTTTCGAAGTTGGCAATTGTTGATTGTCTACAAAAGTATACTTATTTTCCTTAAAACTTACTTATTTCTGCTGGGCAAACACAAAAACTTTATGATAAAATTACCAAATTTAATATAAAATTCGTCTTACAAAAACAAATAATCATCATACCATGCAAATCTTAATATGGCACAGACTTCGTGTCCACCCTAATGTAGATACAATCAAATCAGAAATTATTATAATTATCCTGTTATTGGCACTTACACGAAATCAAATTACATAAAATATTTTTAGTCAGAAACAGTACTTGATAAAGTAAAGCATAATCCAAAAATGTGGCTTAAATGTAAAATATATTTGATTCTTATTATATGCTTTGTCGATTGTAAAAGCTATGTAAAGTTCGAAAAACTTCTTGAACTGATTAAGCAAGAGATACACTACGAGTCTATATTATTACTACAGGATACTAAGGATTATTGTTGGCCAGATATACAACCAAATGGAGCCATTTTCAATTTTAATCAGGAGCAAAAATTTCAACTTAAGCCCAACTTCAATAGTCGGATTTTGGCTCTAGTATGTCTGAAGGATAACACAAATCACGACGAGCTTAAGAACGCTTTGTACGAGAATCTACAAGATATAAGACACACTTCAACATTGTTTCTAGTCGGATCCTCTGTCAATATGAGTGCACTCTTTGAAGAATGCCTTAGCCACAAAATGCTTAATGTATTGGCTCTAAAAACCAACGAAGTAAATTCAAAAATGGATCAAATATACAGCTATACAGCTTTTCCTCACTTTCAAATGGTGCAGAAACGTCTAAGTGATGTCAGAATCTACTTTGAACCACAAATTAAGAATCTTTATGGTTATAACATCATCGTGTTTCCAGATAATGTATTACCTCGAGCTGTAATTCACACCGATGCCCAAGGACATCGCCAAGTGACTGGTTATCTGTCTAATATTCTTGAAAACTTTGCTAAAAATTTAAATGCTTCGCTAAGTTTTTGTTGCCTTATGCAAACAGAAATCATACCTGATGAAACGATATCGAAGCTTTTGGAAAATGGCAGTGTGCATCTAGCAGCCAGTGTGCAAAGTCCTTCATTTGTTTTATTTGAAATACGGAATACCAATACTATAGAAATATCCAAATGGTTCGTTATGATACCAGTCGAACCGGAAGTAAAACGCTTAAATTTATATTTCACACGAACTGATTTTCCACTACTATTTCTTGTCTCAATCTGTTTGGCATTATTGCTATGTAATGCTCAGCGCTTAGACGCGGAAAGTCAAAGACCAAGTTTACTTATTTTCAATGACCTGGGAGACACTGTGCTGAGGGGCATGTTATCGCAATCATTCATCCTGCCCTCAGGATTGTCGGCGAAACGTCTATTTATCTATTGGTTACTACTTTTTAGTGGTTTACTTCTGTGTAATATATTTATGGCACGACTTGATTCCTTTTTCATACAGGCCCCAACAACGAAAAGAATCGAAAGCTATGAAGACTTTCGCCAAGCCAAATTGAAAATCGCCATCACACGACGTGATTATAACATCGTACAAGGTACAATGGAAAAGGAAGTATTTGAAAGAAACAAGGATGTATTTAATGTGGTTGATTCTATGGTGCAATATCAGCAAATGCGTACTGGTTTAAATACCTCATATGCCTATTCAGTGACGAATGCGTTGTGGCCTATGTTGATGATGAAACAGGCCAAACTAGTACGTCCAGTATTTCGAGCATCCGATGAGATGGTGTTTCTATCACATTTTCTTTTCGCTCTCCCACTGCCGAGGAACTCTATCTTTGAGCATGCTCTAAATCGTTTTATCTCGCAAATCCATGCTGGTGGTCTTTTTGATTTTTGGTTGGAACGTGCTTTTATTGATTTTGTTCGCATTGGCAAAATGAGTTATTATCCCGAGGTGGATTATCAAAGTTATCGGGATTTGAAATTTGAAGATTTACAATGGTTTTGGATACTCTATGTGTTGGGCATTACCCTAAGTTTGTTGGCATTCGTTTGGGAACGTTTTCTAAGAACCTAAAGATTATGAGCTTGAGTGCTTCGTAAACTCATCCTTATTAAATTGAAATGTGCATTAAAAATGTTACTTACATAAAATCTACAGCCCTGCGCATCAAACAAACATACAGGTATATAATTGTGCACTTAAATTGGTAGAATTAACGTTTGATAAAAAAAAATGAAAAATCAATAAACGCTTAAACTTTAAAAATTTATTTCATATTTACGAGTGAAAATCCAAACATGACGTTTAAAACATTTATGGCTCACCGAAGACTAAATGAATTTATTCGACTTTAAAAATATATTCATAACTAGCCATTTTGCAACTGGGCAAAGTGATTTGTCATCGTTTACGATAAACAGTAAGGACATAGATCCTAAACGAGAAGGTTTTTTTGTGGGGGAAAGTTTCGGAGTTCGTTTATTGTTTATTGATTGCAAGTACATATATTATGTGAAGAGAAATAAGAATATAAAAACTACAAAGTACATGAACACGCTCTATGGGGGTAGATGTTGGGGTTGGATTTCTGATTAAACGGAAATTAATTGACTGGTTTTAGTTTTTAGGTCGATGTGTCTTACTCTTAGGCCATATTGGTGTGCTCATCACGATGGAAGATCTTGACATCGAAGAACTTGAAGTTGTTCACATCGAAGTAGTAGTCATGGACCACTGGCCTGTTGAATGGGAAACCGAAAGGCAAGGCATCCACATAACGTGAGCCATGACCAATGCCGCAACTGACAATGGGATCGTAGCCAGTATATTGTTGGACAGCTGGCTCGTGGTAAGGATAAACCATGTAGAAGAACTGATAGACCTGACCTCCCTTCTTACCCTTGGGCAACATCAAACGATTTGGTACACCGCAATGGGTTTCCGATTGATCGAGCTTGAATTTGAAGTCGCTATTGGTGGCATCCATCAATTTCTGGTAGAGCTCCATGTAGGTAGTGCGATCATTAACCCAGAAGCTAAAGTCACCGCTGGCACGCTTGATGTGATTAACACCAGCTTCCAATTGGACCTTGAAGTGCTCCAATTCAAAGAAGTTCTGATAGTTATGCTCCAATGGGATGTAGCGACCATTCTCATCGTACTTGGGTCCAATGAATACCTTGACAACAGCTGGCTGAGCCTTCTCAGAGCTGACATCCAAAGTAAATTCGAAAGGCTTGTGATTGAGACGCTCTTGGCGAGCCTTGATCACATAGCTGGCACCATTGTAATGGGAATTGCGTCCAAACTTGTAGAGAACATCTTGGCTACTCTCAACCCATGGCTCGACATTGACGGCGTTGCTAATATCGGCATCGAAGTACTCAAAGTAGGTGGTCAGACTCTCTGGCATGTGTACGGCATCAATTTTGACGCCTTCGAAACCATAATCCTTCTGTGTGTACTCAGGGAAAGTGGCCATCATGTGCCAATAGTGATCGATAATATTCTTGTAGATCTCGTAGAACAAAGGATCACGCACCGAAGTATCGTAGTGCAGGAAAGTTCCAGGGAATTCCTCTTGATACTTACCATAGGGACGTCCCTCATTCACAATATAACGATACCATTTGTCCAAACTGCCATAAAATTGCTTGTTGACACTATCAACATTGCCCTGAATGATGTTACCCAACTGGTTGACCACCTCGACATCGTATTTCTCGTTCTTGTGGATCCAGTCCATAATGCGTTGTGTGTACAATTCAACATTCTCAACATACTCAATGTTGTGCGAATGATAGAAGCTGTGATGATTCTCGCGACTGGGATAGGGGACACCATTGTAGTCACGGAGGCCACTGTAGTAGCCAGTCTCCTCAGGCACATACATATTGAAATGAGGTACTTCACCCAAATCGTTGGACAAACGTTCCATGTAGTAACGAGCCAACAATTGCCAATGCACATACAAATACAGCTCACCACGACGATCCTTGTCCAGGACATGATCCTCACCACCCTTGGTCCAGAAGGGATAATCCAAATTGAAGTAATAATAGAAGCTATTGAAGCCAACATCCTCCAAATAGTAAGACAAACCATGTTCATAGTTAATCTCTCCATAGATATTCGAGTAGTTTGATTTCAACACAACATTATAGATATTGTCCAGCTGCTTAACGTGATGGAATCCATGCATCTTATAATGTTCGGCCATCTCCAAGGTCTGTCCATCGAAGAAGCTCCAAGGATGAATCTCATACTGAGCTGGCAGGACAATACCCTGCATATCATCACGGAACAAGCTAGCAATGGAGAAGGCATAGACAAACAATTGCTTGTTCACATGTTGGCGGGCCCAGAAGACCACATGCTGGAAGGTTTCCCAGTTCTTGGCGAAGTAGAAGAGACGTACCAAACCAATGGCGTATTCCTCATGACGATCGTACATCACAGTCCACACTTGATCATCATGGAAGGGATGGTGTTGCCACAAATCAAAGAAATGTTGCAATTTCTCTGGATGCTGATAATCACTAACATGTTCCCATGGCTTATACTCATAGTAAGTGGCCTCGTATTTTGTCACAAATACATCGTCCTGATAGATATGCTGTAGCATATCAAAAACGAAACGCTGTTTCACCAGAAAGTCCTTGTCGGCCACCTTTGATTCGATGTGCTTGCCATGGCTGCCAAGTGCCAGGAGTGTTAGAGTGAGAACTGCAACCGCCGTGAACGACTTCATCTTGCGGAATCATGTCGTTGCAATGCCAACCACCTGCATTTATACCCGGCTCACTCAAACCCAGTCTCCCACTGTCTTGCTCGGCAGAGAGAGACCGATCGAGACCAATGGCCGTTCATCGCAATCGCCTTGACATTATCATAATAGATCCGTTCGACCTCTGAAATATGTACATACATACATACATACATATACATTGCGCAAGTTTCCCAAAAAAAAAAAAAAAAAATGGATGTATGTACAAATATATTCTCATTTATTTCCGATAAGAATCGTATGAGCATGACGAGCCCTATTTTTCCCTCCTATTGGGTTTTGTTGTAGGTGTAACTCAAGGTTACATGGACACCTGTCATTACTATTACTTTGTATAGATTGATTTAATATAAGTAAATTGTAGCGAATGCACGGCAACAGCACTGCACCTTGATAGCATTTGATTTTATTTTTTATTCGACCGAAGGGTCATAAAAAGTATGAAATTCTATATAGATGCGCTCTGCTTATCAAGAACATGTTGCCTTTGTTGCTTATGTCTAAAAATATTCAATTCGATAATTGCAAAAACATTAATCATAAGTCATATCAACATTAAAATTCAGCGTAGACAACAAAGACTTGAGAAGCACAAGGTACATAGACCATCTGAATGTGTTGTGGCCACTACTTCGCCACCCACTCTTCGCCATTAAGCCTTATGAAAAGTTAGTTTAAAATAAAGGTTTTTTGAGAAAGTATTTTCATGAAACATTCATCTATGTGGCTCAGTTGGCTAGGGTTGTGCAGTTTTGCCAAAGGGTTTAATCGTTACTGATTGGTGTCCGGCCTCATTTAATGAGCCTTGCACCTCCTGGAAATCAGGCTGAAACCTATCTTAATCCGTGGACTTTTTTTGCGATTTGAGATAACAGTCAATTTTCAAATCAATCTGATCTTTCTAAACATGTCAAACAGTTCAAATTTTAATGCAAATGGCGATACAGACTTAAGTCCAGACCAAGAATAACAACATTTTTTGTTTTTTAATTTCTAAGATGCAATGCTTTTAAATTGTCTAACATATGTTTCAATTGCCATAAGTTCATCAAACTTTGAAAACAAAAAATGCCGGCTCGAGGTCTTTTTTGGAGCAAGGAAATTTCATCACAAAAATGCTCACCTCATTAGTGATATTGTCTAAAAATTCATAATTAATTTACAAAAATTTCTGACGAAAATAAAACAATTTGAGTTGTGTGCTTCAAGTATGCCCTTGTTAGAAGAACCATATTCCTAGAAATTCAATTTATTAAGAGTTCATTAAAATTTTAAGCGAAACGCTTCCACATAATCTCTAGAGCCAATACTAGGAAGGCAAACATCAAAAGCACAACATAGGCATATGAAATCCATTTAAGATCATCTAAATTCAAGGTGACGCCGTGTCGATCACCGGGACGTTGGCTCTGGCTGAGATCCTTGAAGCTAACCAATCCGGCTGAAGCCATATCGTGAAAATGCATTCCCACATAATACTGATAAATGCCATTGGCTCGCACAGCAAAATTCAGCCTGGTGATGGGTTCTGCAAACCAGGAATCCTCTGTTAAAGGAAAAGTCATTAGAGTCAAAGTACTAAGACACGCATCCATGGAGTACAAAAAGAGCTCTTTTTCGAAATACTTTTGCTGTTGATTGAACAAAGTCCAATGCAGGCGAGAGGCCAAATAGACATGGCTGATGTTAAAACCATCCCGGAGACGAGTAAACTCACTACCATTGACTCTATGCAAAGGAACATCCATTTCCATGCCAATGGCTACATCCACCTCATTAATGGCCATACGCAACCCGACTTCTCGAAGATCATTCACAGTTCGTGGTTGAAAACGTTTGGGTGGATGAGTTAGCATAGTGCCCAAAGCTGCCTCATAGATGCAACTTAAATACAAACCCATAATGCTTAGGCTAAAATAAACTGCCTTGAGGGAAACACTTCGGCAAGAGGAAAGACTTAAATGAAACGATTGACCCAAGAGGCCACGAAATGCTCGATCATTAAGCAAGAAATCCACCCAAGAACCGATGCCCACAGAAAAATATTCATGCAAACTTAGGAAGAATCCATAGCCATATAGAATGGCCAAGGCAATGAGGATGTTCTGAACATTGGCCAGCAGACGATATATTTCCCTCAGAGGCAACTGCTGGGACAGAGGAATCATCAAACAAATGTGTGTCAGCTCAAAGGGATAACTCCGTATGTGCTCCGGCTGTGAAGCCAGTGTCATGCTCACTGGTATATCTATAGGCAATTCCTGACTCAATCGCAGCACTCCGTTTGGATGTAGAACTTGTCCTGGTCGTATGGATGGTGGAAAGTTCATGGTAGCATTTAGTTTCCAGGCCAAAAGTTCAACAAATCGGCCGACAGAACCTCTTAGTAGCAGCTCACCCGTTCGCTTATCAACATAGACCATGGAACGTGGATGCCATTGATCGGGCATAACTATCAGCGGATGAGCTTGCATATTGATATATTGTCGATCCTTTTTGGAGAAGTTTCGAAGACTATGTTGCTCGAGTATGAAATGCGGTTGCGGGCTATAGGTGAAATAACTTAAGAGATCCTTATCTTCTTTCCACTGCAAGGCCATCACCTGCTGCATTTTCAATTGATGACAGTTTTCCAGAAGGCACTTCAACTCTTTTGAGGAAAACTTTTGTAGAAATAATATAGTTTTTTCTTTGCGTTTTAGTTGCTTTAGCCACTCAGACTTATAGTCATTGTCAAGGCAAATAACTTGCAAGGCTTTTGAGTCGTGTTTTGAAATTGAGTTATTTAGCCTTTGTAAGACCACTGGATAAGGCGAAGTCACTAGCAGTTGCTGCAGCCAATCCTCTGGGCACTGCTTATACCATATTCTTAACAAAGACGCATCTGATTCCTTGGCAGCTTGTCGAATAAATTTAATCACTGCAAGCGAAGTGTCCCATTGAAAGACCAATAGCAGGCAGAAGATTTTCCAGGTCAACATAATGCCTTAGACTGTTAGCGTAGCCAAGAGCTGTTATTTCTTTTAACCCCAAAAAACCTAATTTGGAGTGTCATTCCTTACGCCCACTTGAATGTATACAGAATGTAGTAGATTGTTTCGGTTTGTTTCGTTTAATATGCATATCTCAAAATATGTACTCTTTTTTTGTTATTTGTTAGTTTAGTTAGTGGTTTAGTATGTGTGTTAGTGACAAGGGCTTTCAAAATAATCAAACAAAGAAACAATCAATTGATTGTTTCAATTGTTCGAATGTCTCTGCTGCTCTTCTACAATTATTTGTCCGTATTGCTGTTTTTAGGTTTGCAAAAATAAATTATTTAATTAAGTAGTTTTTTTCATCTTAAACACTATATATGTATGTAAGTGAGTGTGTGTGTGTGTGTGAGTGTTTTTGTCTGTGTGTTTTGTTTTTCTCTAGGTACTTAAGTCATGGTGAATCATTAGAATGAAAATAATTTTCTAAATAGAGAGCAAATTCCATTTGAGATATTTGAGTGAGGAAGAGGGGAGGGGGACGTGCAGAGAGATTCAAATTAATTCAAGACAAAGTACATCATGGAGATCGCTTAGGTTTAACTAACTTATAATCCAACTTAAATAAACTAATGGTTAAATTTGCACTAATTTGGGGGGAATGTACAATACTCATTGTATAAATATATAGAATGTCACAATATTCGGCTATTACAAAAGGGTAACAAACAATAAAGTAATAAATTAGAATTTCAAAAAAATAAAAAAAACAGATAAAAATAATTTCCATAGGGTTTTTCGCTTTTAAATAACACTGCTCAGATTGGAGTGTAAAGAAGTACTGGAGCTATGCTTGTGAGGTGTTGTACTGGGCGTTCCACCATTATTTCCTCCAGAACTTGCTCCATTTTCCACCAACTGAAGCAAGCGCTGTCGTGTGCGCTTATCACTGACACAAATACATTGAATCAGATTCGTTAATTGCTTTGGGGAATATTCCACATCCTGACGCTGCTGATCAATCCATTGTTCAAATTGTTCGGGCGAGTAATAATAGGTTTTGATAAACACATCCACATAGCAACGATGCTGGGAATATTTTTGATTAGAAATTAGCTCAAGGAATGACATAAAATTGGCAAAATCCAATTGCATTAAAGCTCTTCCGCCTGCAGAGCATTTCTTGACATTGGCGAAACTAAGAAACGAAGAAAAAACAAAGAATCTTGTAAAAGAAATTTCGTATTCAATTGTTAGGTCCTTCTCACCCTTCCACCAGCAAATGTGTGGCCACATGGGCCATGGAATTCCACACCTGTTTAGGTATGGGCACCTCCTTGGTAATTTCTTCCAGGCACATCGCAAAGCTCTGTATATTCTGCGTAAATTCAAATTTTCATAAACAATTTATAGTATTTTAAAGCAATTTTCATGCTTACCCTGTTTAAGACATCACTATAGCTGCTATGCTGATGTATAACATGATTCACATCCCATTTGACCTTAGCCATTTGAGCCAATATAGCCGACAGATCAATGACGCGTGAGGTGACGCATGTATAAACAGGCTTGGCCAGATCCAGCATAAATTCATTATACTCTAGATAATTATTTAGCAATGAACGCTCTCCAGAGGGCAGTAAATGATTTAAATAATGTTGTAATATATGAAATTGCTGAAGCATGCTGCGACCCGCCTCTACAGCTACAATACGCTGAGGTAGACCATAGAGTGTGTCCGGATTGGCTAGCTCGTTGTTGGCCTAAAAAGAGTTTCGATTAACAAGGATTTAGCTTTGACGGCTAGAGATCTTACCAAAGATGAGAAATTAAGAGGCCATAGTTTGATTAGTGGTAGAACATTGGTCTCAACTGAACGCAGACGTTGCTCCAGACGTGGAGTATACAAATTATCCGTAGGCACCAACTGGAAGTATTAAAAATATGGAGCTTTAGGGGAAATATTCT
This sequence comes from Drosophila willistoni, assembly GCF_018902025.1. NCBI lineage: Eukaryota > Metazoa > Arthropoda > Insecta > Diptera > Drosophilidae > Drosophila > Drosophila willistoni. The sequence goes on from NW_025814048.1 coordinate 585,550, forward strand.
GAATATCGCATTAAAGGCAAGTTTTTAAACGATTTATTCATCTTTATTCATCTGCATCCACTTTAAAAGCATCATCAGCGATCCAATTGATTCACTTACCGCATCTTTCCCAAAGATCTCATGCACTGCATAGGCATAAAAATCAATCAACTCCAGCATGCAAGAGACAATTTTCGGTGAGATGCAATGTAACAGTTTGCACATCTGCAAATAACGTCCAATACAGCGCAAAACATTCAAGGCAGTATTATTTACCAGCAGTTGGCTAAGACAAGTTAAAGACAAGTCAGATCAAGATCTTGGAGGATGAAGCGATTTGATCAACTTACTTGCTGACTTGATCGTCAAATTCTTTGCTTTGCAGACTCAACTTTTGATCATCATCACTTTCCTCACTAAAATAACATGATGCCTCATCCACAATGCCCGAAAGAATGTCCTCCTCCAACATATTTGCATCAAGGCCACCGTCAAATGGTGAACTCTTTTCAGAGAAGCGTAAAAAATAACCATAGGAACCATAAATAGAGCTGCCCCCATCTTGAGAATGAACAGAGACAAGCTCATCGCAATTATTATTGCTAATGGGGGAATTATTCGATGACGAAGCCAACAAAGCTGTTGTTGGCGACTTGTGACGACGCAGCGTATGGCGCACAGAGCGAAATTCCTGGAAGAGCATAAGATATTTTACAAAATGATAAATACGAGGCGTTTAAAACTTACTGGCAATTGTAGAATGTGGGCAAAAGAGTCTAGAGCTGTCCAAGATTCATTGTCCAAAAATAAGCAAATCTCCTCCACACAGCAGATGTGATAGCGTCTAAAGAATTCCTCGCTCTGCTTTTGCATTGTCTCAATTAGTTTCTCCGATTGCTCGCCACAGAATTCTAATCCCACCTTCTTCAGTCGCTGTACTATAGACAGAACTTGGATAAACTGATCGTACTTCAGAGATGTCAATTTGGCGCTTTGCAGAAATAGGCAAACTTTATTCAATATATCATTCCATATGCGTGATTGACCCTTCTTCAATTTTTGTTGTATATCAATATCGGGTGAGTCCACATCATGATCAGGATACAATTTGTAGTTATTATGCCACATCACCACCTGATAATATGAAGCCAAAATGGTCCAAAATGTCTTACAGAGACTAATCAGACATGGTATCAACTTTTCGGGTTGAACTTGCTCGCACAGTTGTTCATAGAGCAGTTTCATGGGCTGCTCATCCTGACCACCACTTAAGGGATCATTGTAGCCCCGAAGAACGCCATTCACCGACGAATGTATTGCCGAAATATAGTTGATATGCAATTGATCCATGGCCATTAATGATTTATTGGCCAATTTGTACGCCTCTTGCAATTTGGAGTACTTGCGTGAATCAAATTGCAAAACCATCTCATTAAGCACTGTGTCCAATTGGAATTCCATCATTAGCATGGTCTCCTGTAGTTTCTTGTAGAGCGATTGCACGCAATTATATTGCATAAAGGCTTCGGCGGAACTTTTACACTGCAAGAGGAGAGCAGTCGCTGCACTGTAATTATGATCCTCTAGCAATTTTTGCAATTCCACATCGGTTGTGCGCAATTTCTTGATAGCTATCAGTGTGTCTAAGACCTCTTTTAGTACTTCCCGTTTGCGATAGCTGGCCAAAATTTCCAGGCTAGTTGTAGTTAGATTTGTGCGTGCATAATTCAAATAGGAGCGTGCCTTTTGGCATGTCCACAGAGCTTCCTCAAGCTTCTTTTGAGTCTCATTGATGGAAGCGAATTCACTGCTGCAGGCATTCCGCTGCTCCAATATATTCTGTAACACTTGCTTAGTTAGGACCTTCTGTTGAGTGCGCAACTGAGCTATGGTTAGCTCAATGAGCTCCTGATCGATCCCAGATTGGAGAACATTCTGTGGGTATAAAAGAAATTTTATGAAAATTAGTTAAACAAAATAGAAAGGAACTTACTTTCAGCTCAATCAAACTGGCATCACTCTCTGTGGAGTAATAACATTGTTCAATACTCTCCAGTATTTCCTGGTCCGACTTTTGTGCATTTGAAGATGATGAGGGGGCGGCATCCGCATCCGCCTCATTATCGGTAACCTGATGAACTGTTGTACTGTGGGTTTCCGCATCCTTTGTGACCGATTGCACAAAGTAATCCGAAAACCCCATTGCTGGAATTTTCATTTGACGATTTGTCTTTGTGTGTGCGCGTGAGTGTGAGCCATCATATTCGAACATGTGTGTGTGTGCGTAAAGTAGGCGTTTATGGGAAGAGGAAAGAAACCAAGTTAGTAGTTTCCCAGCTGCTCTGGATTTTCCATAGTAATTTCAACTTACCTGCTTGTGAAGCAGATCCATGAATTTTGTTTTGAACTCCATTGTTTTAGCCTTGGAGTTCTGCATATTATAGCCATGAAGAAATAATATGCACAAAAGTGAGACAACAACAATTAGAGCCAGTCACAGGCAAACTACAACAGATATGCGCAGTTCTTCTCAATTGGCTAAAAACTTGGCTATTTTTGGCTTGAAGTCTAGCCTATTTTTAGAATGTCATAGGTGGCAGCACTTTGGAACAGCAGACAGGGACGTAGCAATGCATAGGGGTTACTTGTTAGAATACATCTCGAAATGACAAAAATTTTATTTATTAATTTATTTTACAATTTATAATTTAGTTTTCATTTTGCTTCATATTTATTAAGATTAATGAATTAATTTATTTTGAAGCAATGTTATGTTAATTATGGGCTACGATTCTAATAGCTTTCTCTGGTTCTCTTTAAAGAACACGAGTATGAAACAGTGATCAGAGAAAAATAGAGAATTTTAAATGAGAGAAAACTAAAACTATTTCAATTTTTAGTATACTCGGATTAATGAAAACAATTTATTGTATAAAAAGGCCCTGTTGTGATTCTGCAGACATTGCTGGCTACGCCCCTGCCAGAATTTTGCGGCTCCACTTGGCGATTTGTTTCCGTTTAGTTATTGTTTATTGTATTTTTAAGAAAAAGTTGCAGGTTTGACACGTCTCATTGCTTTGTGTAATGTCAACTGGATGCGTTTGGGCAGGGAAAGGTAATAAGTGTGCAGGATGCGCATCTGTATGGTGTCGGATTTCTTTTATCCGAGCATTGGTGGTGTCGAGGAGCATGTCTACAATCTCAGCCAGAAACTACTGGACCAGGGACACAAGGTTAGCCATAGACCCAACACCTTTTGAATCAATCTAGTGGAATTTTATCCGTAATCTCTTGCAGGTTGTGGTGCTGACCCATGCCTATGGGGATTGCAACGGAGTACGCTATGTGACGAATTATTTGAAGGTCTACTATCTGCCCATTAAAGTTTGCTACAATCAATGCATTTTACCCACAGCGGTCTGCAATGTGCCTTTGCTAAGAGCCGTATTGCTCAGAGAACGAATTGAGGTGGTCCATGGACATTCGGCTTTTAGTGCCTTAGCCCACGAGGCTCTAATGGTGGGCTCGCTGCTGGGTCTAAAGGTAAGCAGTTTGATCTACAATATCTAATCTAATCTAATGACGTTAATCTATTGCAGACCGTTTTCACAGATCACAGTCTCTTTGGTTTTGCCGATTTATCGGCTGCTTTGACCAATAATCTGCTTGAGGTGAACCTAAGTATGGTGAATCATGCCATTTGCGTGTCCCACATAGGCAAAGAGAACACTGTGCTGCGTGCTCGAGTGGCCAAACATCGGGTTTCTGTCATTCCAAATGCTGTAGACACGGCTCTCTTTACTCCCGATCCTAGTCAACGTCCAAGCGATGAGACAAGTATGACGAAATTGATTTCACTTTTGGAATTCCATTGACAACTACTACTCTTTGTTCCTCCACAGTCATTTTTGTGGTAGCCTCACGTTTGGTCTATCGCAAAGGCATTGATCTTCTAGCTGGCCTCATTCCAAGATTCAAAAACATGCCAAATACCAAGTTTATTATTGTGGGTGATGGGCCCAAAAGAGATTTATTGGAGGAAATACGTGAAAAGACCAATATGCAAGAGCGCGTCGAGATTGTCGGCGCTGTGGAGCATGCCCGAGTCAGGGATGTCCTGGTACGTGGTCATATTTTCTTAAATACCTCCTTGACCGAAGCCTATTGCATGGCCATTGTGGAAGCGGCATCGTGTGGCCTGCAAGTGGTGTCCACCAGTGTTGGTGGCATCCCCGAGGTCTTGCCAAAAAGTCTTATATTACTAGCTGAGCCAGATATTGATGCCATTTATGCTGCCATGTTGGTGGCCATTGAACGCCACAAGTTAAATATTCCCCTAATGAATGCTGGCATGACCAATGGTCATTTAGACCAACACGTGGAAAGCCAATCAAAGCGTAGACGTCGTAAAGTCAAAGCAAAACAAACTACAATACCTTCGCCAAACTTGTCCACTATCACCCCACAAGCACCATGTGGAAGAAGTGCGGAGCCAGCTGATGAGAGTAGCCAATTTGAACCTGTATTGTGTCCCCATAGATGCAATGAACTGGTTGAAACCCTCTATAACTGGGATGATGTGGCCCATCGCACGGTCCGTGTCTATGAACGTGTTATCCAAGAGCGTTCATTTAGCATAAGCGAGCTGATTGCAGCCGTATATCAACATGGTTCTTGGTTTCTCGTTTTTCTTGTAGTTGCCCACTTTCTGATGCGTCTTCTCGAGGTCTGGCGTCCACGTAGTCGAGTGGAACCCGCCCGGGATTTGAAAACATCAACCAAATAGTCAAACATTGTTATTCAACTTCTTTGCTGCTACTTACTTTAGCTGAACTGATCTTCCATCCATTAGTATCTTTATTAAATATAACTTTTAATACTTAACAATTCGGTAAATTAATATTAACTGGGAGCAAGATTATTATGTCAAATTTGATGTAATTTTCTGTTAAATTGTTTGTTTGCAATGAATTCCAAAGAAGATCCAAATACTCGGCAGGCCTCATATTCGGGTGACTCCTACATAGAACGCTTTCCGGAACAACAGAAGATTACCAAGCGCAATGTCATTACATGTGAGTGTTTATTTTTCTGTTTATTGATTCTACAATATTATACTAATCCTTACATTATTTCAGCTGAAAATGAACCGAGTTCCTTTATTGAGAAGGTTTTGTGGCTTCTGTCGGTTGTTTTAATGGTCATCACATTTCCCATCTCCATATTCCTATGTTTGGTCATATTGCAAGAGTATCAGCGTGCGGTTATTTTACGATTGGGACGTCTACGTCCGGGCAAAGCACGTGGTCCGGGAATGATTTTTATCTTACCGTGCATTGATACGTACACAAAAGTGGATTTACGTACCGCTTCATTTGATGTTCCACCACAGGAAATACTTACCAAAGATTCAGTGACCATCAGTGTGGATGCGGTGGTCTATTATAGAATTAGCCAACCACTGGATGCAGTCCTACAAGTGGTGGATCCACGTGACGCCACCCAAATGCTGGCGATGACAACATTGAGAAATGTATCTGGCACTCATATGTTGATGGAATTGCTCACAACCAAAGAGATGTTGTCCAAACAAATTGAATGGGTACTTGACAGTGCCACCGAACCGTGGGGTGTTCGCGTGGAACGTGTAGAGATGTAAGTGTATCAACAAAGTTGAAATCTTTATGTTAAGCTTGACATCACAGCAAGGAGATATATATGCCAGACCAACTGCAGCGGGCAATGGCCGTAGAGCAGGAGGCGGCACGCGAAGCAAAAGCCAAGGTGGCAGCGGCTCAGGGTGAACGTGATGCAGTCAAGGCTCTCAAAGAGGCAGCCGATATTATGGAGTCCAATCCAATTGCCTTGCAGCTACGTTACCTTCAGACTCTCAATACAATAGCCAATACAAATACCAAAGCCTATGTCTTTCCATTTCCAGTAGACATAATAAAAAAAGTGTTTAAGTAATATTCCGAAACACCGCATCTGAATCACTTTTTCCAAGGATTTCCAAGTTAGAAATCCAGATAATCTCCGTGTGAAATTTAGAACTAAATATCGGAGTCCTCCAAAGAGTTCTTCAAAATATAATTTAAAAAAAAAAGCAAAATAATTTTAATTCGTTTTCAAATACTTTTATTAAAAGTTCTTTCTTTAGATAGAGTTGGCAGTGTTGATCACCCAGGAGCGGAGGACAGCAACATCGGCATAGACACCTGGGTAGTTGGCGTAGGCGCAGCCATAGCCCCAGGAAACAACACCAACGAGGACACCACCGGAGACCAATGGGCCACCAGAGTCACCTTGGCAGGCATCCTTGCCGCTGGCAGCAGCGCAGATCATGGTGCTCCTGATTTGACTGCCATAACCGTAACTGGAGGAAGCGCACTGCGATTGACCGACAATGTTGACATTCACGTACTGAAGAGTAGTGGGAATGGAACTGGAACCAGATGATTGAGTGCCCCAACCAGATACGGAAGCGGCGGCACCGTTAGCAGGAGCAGAGCTGGCCAGACCGATAGCCTTAATAGTAGAGCTGAAGCCAAGGTAGGAAGATAGACGGATGACAGCAATATCGTTGACCATAGTGTTGGCATTGTAACCCTCATGATTTCTGAAAGAAGCAACAGCGGAAACCACACCACCAGAGCTCCAGTAGGTAGAACCAGCACGGACCTGAAGGGAGGAGGCCGACACGGATTGCAGACAATGAGCAGCAGTCACAATGATATTGGCAGAGTAGATGGAACCACCGCAGGAGTGGGAGCCACTACGCTGCAGAGAAATTTGCCAGGGGAAGCTGCTGATAGTGGTAGCAGAACCTCCAACAATGCGACCATTGCCAAAAAGTCTTATATTACTAGCTGAGCCAGATATTGATGCCATTTATGCTGCCATGTTGGTGGCCATTGAACGCCACAAGTTAAATATTCCCCTAATGAATGCTGGCATGACCAATGGTCATTTAGACCAACACGTGGAAAGCCAATCAAAGCGTAGACGTCGTAAAGTCAAAGCAAAACAAACTACAATACCTTCGCCAAACTTGTCCACTATCACCCCACAAGCACCATGTGGAAGAAGTGCGGAGCCAGCTGATGAGAGTAGCCAATTTGAACCTGTATTGTGTCCCCATAGATGCAATGAACTGGTTGAAACCCTCTATAACTGGGATGATGTGGCCCATCGCACGGTCCGTGTCTATGAACGTGTTATCCAAGAGCGTTCATTTAGCATAAGCGAGCTGATTGCAGCCGTATATCAACATGGTTCTTGGTTTCTCGTTTTTCTTGTAGTTGCCCACTTTCTGATGCGTCTTCTCGAGGTCTGGCGTCCACGTAGTCGAGTGGAACCCGCCCGGGATTTGAAAACATCAACCAAATAGTCAAACATTGTTATTCAACTTCTTTGCTGCTACTTACTTTAGCTGAACTGATCTTCCATCCATTAGTATCTTTATTAAATATAACTTTTAATACTTAACAATTCGGTAAATTAATATTAACTGGGAGCAAGATTATTATGTCAAATTTGATGTAATTTTCTGTTAAATTGTTTGTTTGCAATGAATTCCAAAGAAGATCCAAATACTCGGCAGGCCTCATATTCGGGTGACTCCTACATAGAACGCTTTCCGGAACAACAGAAGATTACCAAGCGCAATGTCATTACATGTGAGTGTTTATTTTTCTGTTTATTGATTCTACAATATTATACTAATCCTTACATTATTTCAGCTGAAAATGAACCGAGTTCCTTTATTGAGAAGGTTTTGTGGCTTCTGTCGGTTGTTTTAATGGTCATCACATTTCCCATCTCCATATTCCTATGTTTGGTCATATTGCAAGAGTATCAGCGTGCGGTTATTTTACGATTGGGACGTCTACGTCCGGGCAAAGCACGTGGTCCGGGAATGATTTTTATCTTACCGTGCATTGATACGTACACAAAAGTGGATTTACGTACCGCTTCATTTGATGTTCCACCACAGGAAATACTTACCAAAGATTCAGTGACCATCAGTGTGGATGCGGTGGTCTATTATAGAATTAGCCAACCACTGGATGCAGTCCTACAAGTGGTGGATCCACGTGACGCCACCCAAATGCTGGCGATGACAACATTGAGAAATGTATCTGGCACTCATATGTTGATGGAATTGCTCACAACCAAAGAGATGTTGTCCAAACAAATTGAATGGGTACTTGACAGTGCCACCGAACCGTGGGGTGTTCGCGTGGAACGTGTAGAGATGTAAGTGTATCAACAAAGTTGAAATCTTTATGTTAAGCTTGACATCACAGCAAGGAGATATATATGCCAGACCAACTGCAGCGGGCAATGGCCGTAGAGCAGGAGGCGGCACGCGAAGCAAAAGCCAAGGTGGCAGCGGCTCAGGGTGAACGTGATGCAGTCAAGGCTCTCAAAGAGGCAGCCGATATTATGGAGTCCAATCCAATTGCCTTGCAGCTACGTTACCTTCAGACTCTCAATACAATAGCCAATACAAATACCAAAGCCTATGTCTTTCCATTTCCAGTAGACATAATAAAAAAAGTGTTTAAGTAATATTCCGAAACACCGCATCTGAATCACTTTTTCCAAGGATTTCCAAGTTAGAAATCCAGATAATCTCCGTGTGAAATTTAGAACTAAATATCGGAGTCCTCCAAAGAGTTCTTCAAAATATAATTTAAAAAAAAAAGCAAAATAATTTTAATTCGTTTTCAAATACTTTTATTAAAAGTTCTTTCTTTAGATAGAGTTGGCAGTGTTGATCACCCAGGAGCGGAGGACAGCAACATCGGCATAGACACCTGGGTAGTTGGCGTAGGCGCAGCCATAGCCCCAGGAAACAACACCAACGAGGACACCACCGGAGACCAATGGGCCACCAGAGTCACCTTGGCAGGCATCCTTGCCGCTGGCAGCAGCGCAGATCATGGTGCTCCTGATTTGACTGCCATAACCGTAACTGGAGGAAGCGCACTGCGATTGACCGACAATGTTGACATTCACGTACTGAAGAGTAGTGGGAATGGAACTGGAACCAGATGATTGAGTGCCCCAACCAGATACGGAAGCGGCGGCACCGTTAGCAGGAGCAGAGCTGGCCAGACCGATAGCCTTAATAGTAGAGCTGAAGCCAAGGTAGGAAGATAGACGGATGACAGCAATATCGTTGACCATAGTGTTGGCATTGTAACCCTCATGATTTCTGAAAGAAGCAACAGCGGAAACCACACCACCAGAGCTCCAGTAGGTAGAACCAGCACGGACCTGAAGGGAGGAGGCCGACACGGATTGCAGACAATGAGCAGCAGTCACAATGATATTGGCAGAGTAGATGGAACCACCGCAGGAGTGGGAGCCACTACGCTGCAGAGAAATTTGCCAGGGGAAGCTGCTGATAGTGGTAGCAGAACCTCCAACAATGCGACCATCCAACTGGGGCAGGAGACCCTCTGGGACGGCAGCGCCGAAAGCGCAAGCAACAACTGACAACAAGATCACAAACTTGAACATATTGTATGTCTACAATAAAAGCCATAGAGAAAACGGGAGCTTATATAGTAAACGGGTTCGTCGGTTATCTCCTTTTCCTGTCTATCACTTGGTCAAAATCACCAACTGAAAAGATTGAATGAATCCAATCTGAGGCACATTTTCAAACCGCAGATTAGATACCAAACTGAAGTACCACAGAGGTACTTAAAGGGTTACTGATACCACACATTCGCCAGGTGGCTAAAGATACCTAAACACAGCTGCGGATTCGGGAAAAGGCAGGCGGGGCTACTGCCCGATATTTCCTATGATATTTTCGCTAGTAACTCGGCTTTTGGCCCACTTTTCATAGTCCGGCCCTGTCAATACATATGTAATTCATAAAAACATATAAGAATCGCTTAGTCACCTCAAATTTTGATTAAAAATTGAATCTATCATTTATATTCAATCGTTCAAAATAGATTAAGACACATCTAATCTCAAAAACTTTTTTTTTTACATACTTGAACCTGAACTTTCTATCATTGGTTAATCTAAAGTTCTATGAATTTAGATATGCATTTGAACCATACTTAGCATGATTAGCTTAATCTTAAAAACTCGCTTTATAACAGAAAGATATAAAAAAAAAAAAACAATAAGAAATGTTTCTAATTGGAAAAAAGGTCCGCGATCCAAATTAGCCGTAAAAGCTTCAGAATATGTACATATATAATAGCCACATGTGGCCTGATGGCGTTTTATGATAGATTCTACACCAGATGCAAACTTCAGGTAATTATCCCAGCTCCAACCCACTGTATAGGTAAGAGCATTGTGCATTCCAGATTCACTTAAAATCGAATAGAATTTTGGTTAGCTACATATGTACATATGTAGATGAAACGTCAACAACATGAATTAGCACGAAATTCGGGATCCAAGCTGCGTTATCATAAATAAAGTCGACAAACAACTTTTTATATTGATCGCCCAAATCACAACATGATAACCTTTATTCTATTATTATTCAGCAATTTCTAGTTCTGTGATTTTTGGGGGCCAAAATATAACCCAAAAGTTGTCGGTCATTTTGTCATTTTGGGTTTGCCTAATTTTCATCAAATAAATTGATACAATGAATGGAAATTGCTGATTATACTATTTTAAACCCGTTTATTCCATTATATGGTTACAGAAATACATGGACAATTTTTAAGCTTTTTCTGCAATCTCCAGAGCTAGCTTAAGGTCATTTATCAAATCTTCAGCATCCTCCAGACCGACAGATAAACGGATAAGTGCATCAGAGATTCCCAATGTTTTTCTATCCTCAGCTGGAACGGATGCATGTGTCATGACAGATGGCAATTCGGCTAAACTTTCATAACCTCCCAGACTCTCGGCTAGGGTGAAAATTTTCAGAGCCTTTAGGAAAGCAGTAGAATGTTTCAATTCGCCTTTAATGTAGAATGAAAAAACTCCACTGTAGCCATATGTCTGCTGCAGGGCAATCTTATGCTGAGGATGTGAAGGTAGAGCCGGGTGAAGTACCTTCTCCACAAACGAATGGGATTCCAGAAATTTGGCCACGGCAATGGCATTCTTTTGATGTTGTTCCATACGTAGGGCAAGAGTCTTAAGACTGCGATTTACCTGATAGCAATCGAAGGGGGAGGGAACAATTCCAACAGCTGCAATAAAGATTTGATTTATTTTCTAGATAAAAATCGTCTGGGAATACAGATAACCCTTACCATTCTGTAGGAACTTTAGCTTTTCGTAAAGCTTTTCGGAATTCATTGTGATGCCACCCATGACCACGTCAGTGTGTCCATTCATATACTTTGTTAGCGAATAGCAAACCAAATCCGCACCCAACTCCAGAGGCCTTTGGAAATAGGATGTCAAGAACGTATTGTCCACGGCCAGTGTGATATGATCTCCAACCTGGCGACAGATGTTGCTTATGGCTTTAATATCCGCAATTTTAATCAAAGGGTTCGTGGGTGACTCAATCCAAACAAGCTTTGTCTCTGGTTTGAATGCATTTCTTAGTCCATCCAAATTCGTGGGATCGACAAATGAAGCAGATAACCCTAAACGAGAAGCTACCTGCCTTATCAACCTATTGGTTCCACCATAAACATCGTCTCCCATAATAATATGATCACCCGCATTCAACATAGTCAGGACGACAGTAGTCGCGCCCAATCCCGATGAAAATGTCAATCCATATTTGGCATTATCGAGGGCAGCCAAACATTCTTCCAGCACATTTCGGGTTGGATTTCCACTACGTGAATATTCATAGCCTCTATGTTCTCCTGGTCCATCTTGTTTAAAAGTTGTGCTTAAAGATATCAATGGGATAACAGCATTACATTTCCACTGTTCCGGATCTTGGCCGGCATGAATGGATTTGGTTGCGAATCCTTTGGGTTGCGTTTTAAAGCTCATTTTCACAAATTTCAACAGTTCTAACCGAAATCAAGACTATATATAGTGTGACTATATTAGGCCATACCTACATATGGTTGAAGATTGATAATTAAAATACACGTTTTACCAAATAGCGGGGGAGTGGACCGAATACCGGCTCAAATACTGGGAGAACAAAAAAAATCTGATACGTCGCAACAAGTGTTAATCAGTGTTGCCAAATTTTCAGATCCGCTATAAGTTAGATTGAGGGATAAAATAAGCTGGAATAAGCTAAAAATTCAAAATAGGTAACTATAATAAACCTTGATGGATTACTTGTAATAGAAATGTTAATTTTATTCATATATTATCTAAACGTTTCAAAAATGCGTTCAAACCATTAACATTGAATTAATTTGGCAATAGAGTTTTAGCTGTGTTAAATTGTCTAAATACTCGTTCAACAGCATTAGCCATTTTACCTAAGTAGCTGCTGAAAAGTTTTGTTGCCCCCAGCATCCTTGTAATTAGATCTAGCTTAAAATAAGCTAAGATGGCAACACTGGTGTTAATTTGGCTACTTTTTTCGTTTGTCAACACTGCCAGCATGGCTAAAAATTTGCTTCTTTCGATTGTTTGTCGACTTGGTCGGTATAAAATAGGACCAAGTTTTTTAGAGACGTCAGCAAACACGGGTGTCACCTGCAGCATAAGAAGTATTCAATCGAAGCGTCTTCCAGTTCGAAATACAAATATCATCATGTCCCAGTACGAGACCGTGGAGAAGGGCGCAAAGAATTCGCCGAATTATAGCCTTTATTTCAGTAAGTAAATGCAATTAAGAAAACGCGTGTCCACATGGTCCGAAGGTTCATAAGGACCCATGTCCTTCTTTGCAATTGATTGAAATCCAGGCGATTGCATTAAATGCATAATTAAAATATAGAGTTATGTAATAAGAGTGGTCAACAGTCGTGCTGTGCTTGGTCAACGCTTTATCAGTCCGAGGGGACAAGGTGAAGGTGAATTTATTTAGGAAGCGACAAGCCGGTTCAGATGGACTTTACACTGTTACAAACAAAGGCATATTCTTTGTTTTTGGATTTTATCAGTATCATCAGGTGATATCAGCAATTTATATTAACTATGCGGCGCAGTTAAAAAGAAAGTATCCAGAAAAGTTTAACCTTACTAATCTAAAAAGAGGGGTAGGGGAATCCCCAATCTTTGTTTCTGTTGGACAATTTTGATTCATTCTTTTGATAGCGTAATCGCATTAATTACCATTTCTGCAAACATTGGAAAAGAGGAATTACACCTTTATTTAAGTTTAGTATCTATGAGGGTTAATGATTGTCTAGACTATCAATCATTTCAACCTTCAGTTGCGTGCCACAAAAATTGTAGCACATTAATTACAACTTCTGTTCATTAATTACTGTTTTTCCTCTTTATTTTCTTTTTTCTTGCAACAGAGAATAAGTGCGGTAATGTCATTTCGCCAATGCACGACATTCCATTGTATGCCAATGAGGAGAAGACCGTCTACAATATGGTTGTTGAGGTGCCCCGTTGGACAAACGCCAAAATGGAGGTAAGCAAACATGTCTCAGTAGCCCTAAAACGATTAATTTAACAATCGCTTTTACAAATACCTTTTATTTTGCAAATACCTTCAGATCAGCTTGAAAACACCGCTAAATCCCATAAAGCAGGACATTAAGAAGGGCAAACTACGTTATGTGGCCAATTGCTTTCCCCATAAGGGTTATATCTGGAACTATGGTGCTTTACCGCAAACCTGGGAGAACCCTGACCATATTGAACCCTCTACCGGATGCAAGGGCGACAATGATCCTTTGGATGTCATTGAAATTGGTTATCGCGTGGCTAAGCGTGGCGATGTTTTGCAAGTGAAAATTCTAGGCACAATTGCTCTTATCGATGAGGGTGAGACAGATTGGAAAGTTATTGCCATAGATGTAAATGATCCATTGGCATCCAAGGTCAATGACATTGCCGATGTGGATCAACATTTTCCAGGGCTATTGCGTGCCACTGTTGAGTGGTTTAAGGTAAAAGAAGGGATTCAATTTTCAAACATCATAACTCATAACAATTGTTTTCGCAGATTTATAAAATCCCAGACGGCAAGCCAGAAAATCAATTTGCCTTCAATGGCGATGCCAAGAATGCTGAATTTGCTACCACAATTGTGGCAGAGACACACAAGTTTTGGCAAACTTTGATCAATCAAACCAGTGCTGGTGGCATTTCTTGGTATGTTTACCTTATACCCTGTAATTGATCTTTATTAATCTATTCTTCTTAAAGCACCAACATTACGCAGCGTAACTCTGAATTCCATATACCAAAAGAAGAGGCAGCCAAAATACTGGCCGAAGCGCCCGATGATGGCAAAGTTGAAGAAGTAGCCGATACAGGTAAGGTTTATTATGTTAGAGCTATGCTTTAGCCCCGCACAACAAAGAAACAAATTAACACAACACGCTTATGCTGAAATTGGTTACAAAAATCCAACCTGCATGCCTATACCCCGCTACCTATGTATATATCTTACCTGAACCCGCTATATATATGTATATATATTTATATATATGTATCTATATCTATATATGCTTACCAATAATGCAACTAAATACACGTTCACACTTGTAAATTGGCTTTATAATAAATTCCGTCAGAAATATGTATATATAATGTAATTGTAGATGTCGATATATTCTTTTATATATTTTTCTTTTCGCAGTCGATACATGGCATTTTATTCATCTCAAGTGAAAGGTGCTTGATGAATTCTTCTTCGAGACAGATGCAGCATCTAAATACGAAAATATTTCCCCACAAATTTGTTAGCTAAAACTGAACTCGAGATTTAAATGATGCTTATAAACAACACAAAAACAAAAACATACATATATATATGATAAAATTTATGAAATAAATTTGATTTTGCATTAAAAATTGCATCTATGATAGCTCCTCTTGAAATATACAGTTTTATTATTGTTTTTTTTTTAATATTATTACGACTAGATCCAAAAACAAGTTTTAATTAATTAATATTTATGTAAAATGATGCAAGGGGTAAGGCTAATACACTCCAATAATGTATTTTTTTTTGCTGCTTTGCCGGCGTGCAGTTAAAAAATTAAATACAATAAGAAAACTTAAACTTAAAATCATAAATGTACATATTATGTATGATTAGCAAGTCTGTGTGTGTGTGTGTGTGTGTGCGTGTATGCGTTCATGCAATATAATTATTAAAGAAATCTTTTAGAAAGGGGTGCGAGAGAAAACAAAAGTAAATTTATTTACATCAGACATTTTTGATACGCGATAAGGAAAAGTTGTTCTGCTCCCATAATTATAAAATGGGTTTTGATCACAAATAATATGATCTCAGATATGCCAAGAAAAACAGTTATATCTGGCCAATATTTTAATATATAATAACGCATAATTTATATGTATATATTATAGATTTACTTATTTTTTTTTTGTGTTTTTTTCTTATCTTTTTTGTTTTAATTTCGTTTGCTCGTTTAGCTAAATGGAACAAATTGTCGGGTCGATCGTTTTGTCTTATTGTTATAGATATATTATTGGATTTTTAGTTTAGCTTTTGCTGCTCGATTTACTTGCGGCCCAGAGTTTCGCGCCATTCATTATATTGGTCCATCTCCTCGTGTAATTGCAGAGCCTCTATGCACGCATTAAAGAAAGGCGATCCGAAGCAGTCTTGCCTATATTTTTCGAAGAAAATATAAATCGGGATTAGTAAATGGTAAAAAAGGGGGAAAAATATCAAAAAAGTTGTGTTTTTGATTGGCATTTGGCACTCTTTCTCTTTCAAAAATGAATTGAGTGCCCAAAAATTTATTTTGCTTATTGCTTGTTCAAAAAATGCAAAGTTCCAAAAACCAAAAAATAGATATAAATTTAAATTTAAAAATAAAAAAACGTACCAAAACTAAAACGGATAAGTTTGCCGGAATCGTTGCTGGCCCGGCGGCGCTTGTTCAGTTTTTTGTATTGTTGCATTCGCATTTTAATTTCATTTTTAATTATCACAATTTTTGTAGCGTGTTGTTGTTTTCTTTCTTTTTTTTTGCAGGGAGCCCAACATTTTTTTTTATAGATATAAATATTTATAATTTTTTTGGCTACATTTTTAATGTAATTTTTCTTAAATTTTCTTGTGAGTGTTTGCTTTGTTTGTTTTTTTCTGTGTTTTTATCAAAGATTTTTGTTTGTGTCTTTGCACAAATTGCGTTCTACCTTTTAGATCTAAAAATTTTTGTTTGTTAGGCTAGAGATATATGTATATTTAATCCATTTTGGGGGTTAGGGTTGGGGTATGTGGGTAATATATCCTTTATAATATAGCAAAAAATATGTAATACAGTTGCAAAATACTTTCGGTCTCGAGTTTCGTTTTTTTTTTTTTTTTTTTGCCCTTGTGTGGAGAAATGCAAATGCTGCTTGGTTTTTTGTTTTTATGTTGTTTTCTTTTCTTTTTACATACATACATATATTAAAAAACAATGGATTTTTTTATTTTTATATACAGCGACAATAATAAAAGTAAAACAAGCTAAGAATACTTATTAAATAAATACTTCGGCTTTCGGTATCCCCTAACATCATCTTCTTTTCTCACTTTTCATGCATAACGTTTTGCTTTGTTTGTTTTTTGTTTTTGTTTAAATAAATTAATTAAAAAATAATTGATTTTTTTAAAAAACATATATAGTAATAAATAAGTACGAATTAAATTTGGGCGTTGTATATTTAATTTTTCTGCTTCACTTTCGTCACTTTCTGATGTTGTCTCGGATCGGGTTCGGTGTAATGTGTCTTGGATTTCTCCACTCTTATGGTTGTGTGGCTTGTTTTTTGGGTATATATATGGGTGGTTGATTGGGTGGTGTGCTGTGCTGTGGGTGTTGACTTGGGGGCTGACTTAAAGTTATGTTTGAACCGGTGACATATTGAACGTTATGGGCGAACCATTCACTACTCTTAAAAAATGCTGCAAGTTCGTTATTTCTTCCGGTGGAATTAACAGCACTTTAAGGCATTCGCCAAACCATTTTGAATCAAAGCAGTCTTTCCTAAAATAAAAACGAAAAAACAGCAAAGCAAAATTCAATAAAAGAAATAAAAAGTAAACACAAAAGGTAAACCAATAAATGGAAAAGAAGTAGTCGCTTTAGATTAAGAATGAAATGAAAATCTACTTGAAAATAGGTTTATGAAAGGGATAGGGTGAGCCGTTGATAACTTTTAGATAGTGTTGCAGCTGCGAAATTTCTTCATCATCAATAAGTAGCACCTTAAGGCAATCTCCAAAGGTTTCGTGAGCAAAACAATTGGCCCTGCATCGAAGAAATAGTTGATAGACAAAGATATACAAACACACAGGATATAAAAATCGTGAGAGAAAAAAGGAAAAATATCAACTAAAAAAAAAGAAATATTTAAACCCCATTGTCTAGAAATATTTACAGTGTTTTTTTTTTTTTCAAACTGTGCCATGG